>NW_020699983.1:0-5855 GCF_002925995.2 Terrapene triunguis | reverse complement strand
GCTGGATATATACCCCAGCCGACCCAGCGCCCCCTCAGTTCCTTCTTACCGCCCCTGACGGTCGTTGGAACTGTGGAGCGCGGCTTAGCTGATCTCCACACTCCCTAGCTTTCATTGTTCTTGTTGTATTTAGTTATATAGATAGTTGTTCAAGTTAGTTAGTAGTTAGTGTATAGTGTATATATATATATAGTTGTAAGTTGTTATCGGGGGTTTAGGGGGTGTTTTTCCCCTTTTCCCCCCGGCGCACAGCCGGGCCCATGCCCAAGGCTCCTGGCTTTAAGCCGTGCGCGTCCTGCGGGAAGCACATGCCAACTAGCGACCCGCATAGCTCCTGCTTGAAGTGCCTGGGAGAGACTCATCCAGCAGATAAGTGCCCTATCTGCAAGGCCTTCAAGCCAAGGACAAGGAAGGAGCGGGACTTTAGGCTCCGACAGCTCCTCATGGAGGCGGCTCTGAGTCCAGATCCTCCCTCGGCGCGCCCTGTCCCGGCACCGAGCGCTTCGGTGCGTAGCGCCCCGGCGGGCTCGACCGGTGCGACAGAAAAGACTGTTCGGCACCGACCGACGTCGGCACCGCGCCCGCCCAAAGAGCCTCGGCACCGATCCATCTCTCCGGGCCATAAGAAGACCGCTAAGACACGGGACGTTGTTGCCGCGAAGGTACCGGCTCCCCCGGTGCCGGGGGTAGAGCCGCGTCCGCAGCTGGACCGCCAAAGACAGGCGGCCACACCGTCGACTCCGGCACCGAGGCCGTTGAGTCCGGTGCGGACTGTTTCACCACCAAGGCTGGTGGTGGAACCTTGTCTCCCTTCCACCCCGGAGACCTTCGCTACCGCGAGAGACCTGATCGCCCTCACGGAGCCGGCGCCGTCGCAACTCCCGGCACCGGTAGCGCCACGTGTGCTGCAGTCCAGAGGGAAACCTGCCCTGGTGCGCCCACCATCGCCACCACAAGTCTCTCAGCACCGCTCCAGATCCCGAAGCAGGTCCCGACGCCGCTCGGAGTCCCGGCGCCGAGTGTCACCTCGGCACCGGTCGTACTCGCGGCCCAGGTCTTCCTCGCGGCGCCGTTCAACATCCCGGCACCGCCGTGACGACCGGCACCGATCGGGGTCGAGGCGCAGCTCTCGGCACCGGTATGAGCGCCACTCGGGCTCGAGAGGCCGCTCCCGGTACCACGCCTCCTCCAGATCGTCGTCACGTTCCAGATCGGGATCCCGGCACCGGAGGGACTATCGGCACCGATCCAGGTCCCGGCACCGTTCGCCGGAACAACGCAGGGACAGGTCCCCTTACGGTCGGCACCGATCGGCACCGTACCATCCGGTGCCGACGGCATCGGGTTCGGCACCGCCGTGGCCGTCGAGATCGGCGTCCCGGTCATCTGAGACGGTGGAGCCTGGCCACCTGCAGGAGACCGAGGACCCGATGCAAGGACCTGCGCATTGGTCCTTTTGGACTCCTTGGGCCTACCACCAAGCACAAGGAGCTCCCCTGTCGGCTTCCCGCTCTGGCCGTTCGGACACCAGGGCCCCAGAGTCTACCATCTCCCGCCCTCCTCCAAGGGACGTGGAGGCTCCAGTGCCCGCACCTGCAGAGGCCCCTGACCAGGGGGCAGGAGATGCCCAACACCAGGAACATCTGGAGCAGGACCAACCATTGGACCCCTTGCCACCGGGGGCATCTTCCTCGTCCTCTCCTGATGAGGCCGTAGCGGGCACGTCGTCCATCGGGCCGCCCCCGATAGACCTTCGGGCCCATCAGGACCTGCTGCGGCGCATGGCTCGCAATCTGGACCTCCAGGTGGAGGAGGTTGCGGAGGTCCATGACCCGATAGTGCAGATCATCTCAGCGGATGCTCCATCCAGGGTGGCATTACCGCTGGTCCGCACCATCCAGGCCAACGCCACTACTATCTGGCAGACCCCGGCCTCTATTCCGCCCACGGCCAGAGGGGTTGAGAGAAAATACTTTGTCCCATCCAGGGAACATGAGTATCTGTACATTCACCCCCAACCGTGCTCACTGGTGGTTTCCTCAGTGAATGCACGGGAGCGCCATGGCCAGCAGGCCGCTGCGCCCAAATCGAAGGACGCTAAGCGCTTCGATTTGTTCGGACGCAAGGTGTATTCGGCTGGCGGACTGCAATTGCGGGCAGCGAACCAGCAGGCGCTCCTGAGCCGCTACGGCTTCAATATGTGGTCCTCAATGGGGAAATTTAAAGAACTGGTTCCCCAGGACTCGAGGGACGAGTTTGGGGCCCTGGTAGAGGAGGGCAAGCGGGTGGCATGCACCTCCCTACAGGCGTCCCTTGATATAGCGGACTCGGCCGCTAGGACCCTGGCTTCCGGGATAGCAATGCGCCGAATCTCCTGGCTCCAGGTGTCGGGCTTGCCTCCGGAACTGCAGCAGACCCTGCAGGACCTACCGTTCGAGGGACAGGGCCTCTTTTCAGAGAAAACAGACTCGAGGCTCCAAAACCTTAAGGACTCTCGAACAATGATGCGCTCCCTGGGGATGCATGTCCCAGGGCCTCAGCGCAGGCCCTTCAGGCCACAGCCTCAGCGGTTCTACCCTCCCCCGCCTCGTCCAAGACAGGACTTTGCTAGGAGGCGGGGTCGAGGTGGTAGGCGAAGGTCGACCGGCCCTCAACCCGGTCAAAACCAGGGCCAACCTAGGCCACCTTCTGGGCCTAGGCAAGCCTTTTGAAGGTGCGGTCGAGGACGGCACCTTAGCCACTTTCCAGGATCCGGTTCCCCCCTTCCGGGATCGCCTCTCCCGTTTCCACCGTGCTTGGTCCCGTATAACCTCGGACCGTTGGGTCCTTCGCACGGTGGAGAGGGGATACGCCCTCCAGTTTTCCTCGCCCCCCCCCTCCCACTCCCCCTCCCCGTCCCTCTTCAGGGACCCTTCTCACGAGCAACTCCTTACACAGGAGGTTTTTGGGCTCCTCGCTATGGGGGCCATAGAGGAGGTTCCTTCGGAGCTAAGGGGCAGGGGGTTTTACTCCCGCTACTTCCTGATACCCAAGTCAAAAGGGGGTCTACGGCCCATCTTAGACTTACGCGGACTCAACAAATTCATAGTAAAGTTGAAGTTCCGCATGGTGTCATTGGGGACCATTATCCCTTCACTGGATCCTGGAGACTGGTTCGCCGCCCTCGACATGAAGGACGCTTACTTTCACATAGCAATTTATCCGCCCCACAGACGTTTCCTGCGATTCGTGGTAAACAGGGTACACTACCAATTCGCAGTCCTTCCCTTCGGCTTGTCCTCGGCTCCCAGGGTGTTCACAAAGTGCCTGGCAGTCGTCGCGGCCTTCCTTCGTCGACAAGGGATACAGCTGTTCCCGTACTTGGACGACTGGCTGGTACGCGGCCGCACCAGAGGCCAAGTGCAGGCTCATGTCCACATAGTGACAAACACTTTCCACGAGCTGGGCATTCTACTCAACAGAGAGAAGTCCACTCTAGTACCAACTCAGAGGATAGAGTTCATTGGAGCAATCCTCGACTCCAGACATGCCCGAGCCGCACTGCCAGACAGCCGATTTCATACCATCTTAAGCGTCATTCAACGTCTCAGGGCCTTTCCAATTACCACCATAAGAACATGCCTTGTCCTTCTGGGCCACATGGCATCGTGTACATACGTAACCAGGCACGCCAGACTGCGACTTCGCCCACTGCAGGCTTGGGTGTCATCGGTCTACCGTCCTCACCGAGACGACCTGAACATGGTGGTCACGGTTCCAGCCTCGGTCTTGGCCTCTCTCGCCTGGTGGACGGATCGCACAGCGGTCTGTGCAGGAGTACCCTTTCACGCCCCGCAGCCCTCCCTCCACCTAGTTACGGACGCCTCATCTCTAGGCTGGGGCGCTCACCTGGGGGAGCACCATACCCAAGGCCTGTGGTCCGCGTCCCAACTAGCCCTGCACATCAACGTCCGAGAGTTGATGGCGGTGCGCCTGGCTTGCCAGACTTTCCTCAACTTCCTACAGGGCCGTTGCGTGCTGGTTCTCACCGACAACACCACGGCCATGTTTTACATCAACAAGCAAGGCGGAGCTCGCTCATCTCCCCTATGCCAAGAGGCCATTCGCCTGTGGGAATTCTGCATCGCCCACTCGATTCATCTCACGGCGTCATTCCTTCCTGGAGTCCAGAATACGCTGGCGGACCGTCTCAGCAGGTCCTTCCAGACGCACGAGTGGTCGATTCGCCCGGACATCATTTATTCCGTCTTCCAAAGGTGGGGGTTTCCCCAGATCGACCTGTTCGCGTCTCGGGCCAACAGGAAGTGCCAGGCATTCTGCTCCCTACACGGGCGAGCCCCGGGCTCTCGGTCAGACGCCTTCCTCATGGCATGGAAAGACCATCTGTTCTACGCCTTTCCTCCATTCCCGCTCGTCCACAGGGTGCTGCTCAAGATCCGCAGGGACCATGCACGAGTAATTCTAGTCGCTCCCGCTTGGGCGAGACAGCACTGGTACACCACACTGCTGGAGCTGTCAGTACAGAGGCCCATCACGCTCCCCTTGACTCCGGATCTCCTCTCTCAGGACCACGGCCGGCTGTGTCACCCCGACCTGCAGTCACCCCACCTCACGGCGTGGATGCTTCATGGTTGAGTCGGACAGAGCGGCAATGCTCCCAGGCCGTCCAACAGGTCCTGCTGGGAAGTAGAAAGCCCTCTACGCGGACCACTTATTTAGCCAAGTGGAAGAGGTTTTCCTGTTGGTGTGAGCAACGAGCTACGTCTCCCGCGCAGGCTCCTATCCCCTTGATACTGGAATACCTTCTGTCCCTAAGACAGCAAGGCTTGGCGACATCCTCAATTAGGGTTCACCTCGCCGCCATTTCCGCTTTCCACCCAGGAGAACTCACGTCCTCGGTCTTCTCTAACCCGATGGTCGTTAGATTCCTCAAGGGCTTGGACCGGCTGTACCCACAGCAGCGACAGCCGGTTCCGACGTGGAACCTCAACCTCGTCCTCTCCAGGCTCACAGGGCCTCCGTTTGAGCCATTGGCGACCTGCTCACTCCTGTACTTATCCTGGAAGACAGCCTTCCTCGTAGCCATCACCTCAGCACGACGCGTCTCGGAACTCAGGGCACTGACATCCGAGCCCCCTTACACGGTGTTCCACAAGGACAAGGTGCAGCTTCGCCCCCACCCTGCCTTTCTTCCGAAGGTGGTGTCACCTTTCCACGTAAACCAGGATATATTTCTCCCGGTCTTCCACCCGAAACCGCACGCTACTCGTCAAGACCAGCGTTTACATTCTTTGGACGTTCGCAGGGCCCTGGCTTTCTATATTGACCGTACAAAGCCATTTAGGAAGACGACACAACTCTTCGTTGCGGTGGCCGACCGGATGAAAGGATCACCGGTCTCTTCACAGTGCCTGTCCTCTTGGATTACATCGTGCATTCGTGCTTGCTACGACCTGGCCGGTATACCGACGCCACGTCTCACTGCTCATTCCACGAGGGCCCAGGCCTCCTCGACTGCCTTTCTGGCTCAAGTACCAATCCAGGACATTTGTAAAGCTGCAGTGTGGTCTTCGGTCCACACATTTGCTACTCACTATGCGCTGGTGCAACAATCCAGAGACGATGCTGCTTTCGGGTCAGCGGTTCTGCACACAGCAATGTCTCACTCCGACCCCGCCTCCTAGGTGGGGCTTGGGAGTCACCTAACTGGAATGGATATGAGCAAGCACTCGAAGAAGAAAAGACGGTTACTCACCGTTGTAACTGTTGTTCTTCGAGATGTGTTGCTCATATCCATTCCAAACCCGCCCCCCTTCCCCACTGTCGGAGTAGCCGGCAAGAAGGAACTGAGGGGG
>NW_020699982.1:0-5785 GCF_002925995.2 Terrapene triunguis | reverse complement strand
AACACATCTCGAAGAACAACAGTTACAACGGTGAGTAACCGTCTTTTCTTCTTCGAGTGCTTGCTCATATCCATTCCAGTTAGGTGACTCCCAAGCCCCACCTAGGAGGCGGGGTCGGAGTGAGACATTGCTGTGTGCAGAACCGCTGACCCGAAAGCAGCATCGTCTCTGGATTGTTGCACCAGCGCATAGTGAGTAGCAAATGTGTGGACCGAAGACCACACTGCAGCTTTACAAATGTCCTGGATTGGTACTTGAGCCAGAAAGGCAGTCGAGGAGGCCTGGGCCCTCGTGGAATGAGCAGTGAGACGTGGCGTCGGTATACCGGCCAGGTCGTAGCAAGCACGAATGCACGATGTAATCCAAGAGGACAGGCACTGTGAAGAGACCGGTGATCCTTTCATCCGGTCGGCCACCGCAACGAAGAGTTGTGTCGTCTTCCTAAATGGCTTTGTACGGTCAATATAGAAAGCCAGGGCCCTGCGAACGTCCAAAGAATGTAAACGCTGGTCTTGACGAGTAGCGTGCGGTTTCGGGTGGAAGACCGGGAGAAATATATCCTGGTTTACGTGGAAAGGTGACACCACCTTCGGAAGAAAGGCAGGGTGGGGGCGAAGCTGCACCTTGTCCTTGTGGAACACCGTGTAAGGGGGCTCGGATGTCAGTGCCCTGAGTTCCGAGACGCGTCGTGCTGAGGTGATGGCTACGAGGAAGGCTGTCTTCCAGGATAAGTACAGGAGTGAGCAGGTCGCCAATGGCTCAAACGGAGGCCCTGTGAGCCTGGAGAGGACGAGGTTGAGGTTCCACGTCGGAACCGGCTGTCGCTGCTGTGGGTACAGCCGGTCCAAGCCCTTGAGGAATCTAACGACCATCGGGTTAGAGAAGACCGAGGACGTGAGTTCTCCTGGGTGGAAAGCGGAAATGGCGGCGAGGTGAACCCTAATTGAGGATGTCGCCAAGCCTTGCTGTCTTAGGGACAGAAGGTATTCCAGTATCAAGGGGATAGGAGCCTGCGCGGGAGACGTAGCTCGTTGCTCACACCAACAGGAAAACCTCTTCCACTTGGCTAAATAAGTGGTCCGCGTAGAGGGCTTTCTACTTCCCAGCAGGACCTGTTGGACGGCCTGGGAGCATTGCCGCTCTGTCCGACTCAACCATGAAGCATCCACGCCGTGAGGTGGAGTGACTGCAGGTCGGGGTGACACAGCCGGCCGTGGTCCTGAGAGAGGAGATCCGGAGTCAAGGGGAGCGTGATGGGCCTCTGTACTGACAGCTCCAGCAGTGTGGTGTACCAGTGCTGTCTCGCCCAAGCGGGAGCGACTAGAATTACTCGTGCATGGTCCCTGCGGATCTTGAGCAGCACCCTGTGGACGAGCGGGAATGGAGGAAAGGCGTAGAACAGATGGTCTTTCCATGCCATGAGGAAGGCGTCTGACCGAGAGCCCGGGGCTCGCCCGTGTAGGGAGCAGAATGCCTGGCACTTCCTGTTGGCCCGAGACGCGAACAGGTCGATCTGGGGAAACCCCCACCTTTGGAAGACGGAATAAATGATGTCCGGGCGAATCGACCACTCGTGCGTCTGGAAGGACCTGCTGAGACGGTCCGCCAGCGTATTCTGGACTCCAGGAAGGAATGACGCCGTGAGATGAATCGAGTGGGCGATGCAGAATTCCCACAGGCGAATGGCCTCTTGGCATAGGGGAGATGAGCGAGCTCCGCCTTGCTTGTTGATGTAAAACATGGCCGTGGTGTTGTCGGTGAGAACCAGCACGCAACGGCCCTGTAGGAAGTTGAGGAAAGTCTGGCAAGCCAGGCGCACCGCCATCAACTCTCGGACGTTGATGTGCAGGGCTAGTTGGGACGCGGACCACAGGCCTTGGGTATGGTGCTCCCCCAGGTGAGCGCCCCAGCCTAGAGATGAGGCGTCCGTAACTAGGTGGAGGGAGGGCTGCGGGGCGTGAAAGGGTACTCCTGCACAGACCGCTGTGCGATCCGTCCACCAGGCGAGAGAGGCCAAGACCGAGGCTGGAACCGTGACCACCATGTTCAGGTCGTCTCGGTGAGGACGGTAGACCGATGACACCCAAGCCTGCAGTGGGCGAAGTCGCAGTCTGGCGTGCCTGGTTACGTATGTACACGATGCCATGTGGCCCAGAAGGACAAGGCATGTTCTTATGGTGGTAATTGGAAAGGCCCTGAGACGTTGAATGACGCTTAAGATGGTATGAAATCGGCTGTCTGGCAGTGCGGCTCGGGCATGTCTGGAGTCGAGGATTGCTCCAATGAACTCTATCCTCTGAGTTGGTACTAGAGTGGACTTCTCTCTGTTGAGTAGAATGCCCAGCTCGTGGAAAGTGTTTGTCACTATGTGGACATGAGCCTGCACTTGGCCTCTGGTGCGGCCGCGTACCAGCCAGTCGTCCAAGTACGGGAACAGCTGTATCCCTTGTCGACGAAGGAAGGCCGCGACGACTGCCAGGCACTTTGTGAACACCCTGGGAGCCGAGGACAAGCCGAAGGGAAGGACTGCGAATTGGTAGTGTACCCTGTTTACCACGAATCGCAGGAAACGTCTGTGGGGCGGATAAATTGCTATGTGAAAGTAAGCGTCCTTCATGTCGAGGGCGGCGAACCAGTCTCCAGGATCCAGTGAAGGGATAATGGTCCCCAATGACACCATGCGGAACTTCAACTTTACTATGAATTTGTTGAGTCCGCGTAAGTCTAAGATGGGCCGTAGACCCCCTTTTGACTTGGGTATCAGGAAGTAGCGGGAGTAAAACCCCCTGCCCCTTAGCTCCGAAGGAACCTCCTCTATGGCCCCCATAGCGAGGAGCCCAAAAACCTCCTGTGTAAGGAGTTGCTCGTGAGAAGGGTCCCTGAAGAGGGACGGGGAGGGGGAGTGGGAGGGGGGGGGCGAGGAAAACTGGAGGGCGTATCCCCTCTCCACCGTGCGAAGGACCCAACGGTCCGAGGTTATACGGGACCAAGCACGGTGGAAACGGGAGAGGCGATCCCGGAAGGGGGGAACCGGATCCTGGAAAGTGGCTAAGGTGCCGTCCTCGACCGCACCTTCAAAAGGCTTGCCTAGGCCCAGAAGGTGGCCTAGGTTGGCCCTGGTTTTGACCGGGTTGAGGGCCGGTCGACCTTCGCCTACCACCTCGACCCCGCCTCCTAGCAAAGTCCTGTCTTGGACGAGGCGGGGGAGGGTAGAACCGCTGAGGCTGTGGCCTGAAGGGCCTGCGCTGAGGCCCTGGGACATGCATCCCCAGGGAGCGCATCATTGTTCGAGAGTCCTTAAGGTTTTGGAGCCTCGAGTCTGTTTTCTCTGAAAAGAGGCCCTGTCCCTCGAACGGTAGGTCCTGCAGGGTCTGCTGCAGTTCCGGAGGCAAGCCCGACACCTGGAGCCAGGAGATTCGGCGCATTGCTATCCCGGAAGCCAGGGTCCTAGCGGCCGAGTCCGCTATATCAAGGGACGCCTGTAGGGAGGTGCATGCCACCCGCTTGCCCTCCTCTACCAGGGCCCCAAACTCGTCCCTCGAGTCCTGGGGAACCAGTTCTTTAAATTTCCCCATTGAGGACCACATATTGAAGCCGTAGCGGCTCAGGAGCGCCTGCTGGTTCGCTGCCCGCAATTGCAGTCCGCCAGCCGAATACACCTTGCGTCCGAACAAATCGAAGCGCTTAGCGTCCTTCGATTTGGGCGCAGCGGCCTGCTGGCCATGGCGCTCCCGTGCATTCACTGAGGAAACCACCAGTGAGCACGGTTGGGGGTGAATGTACAGATACTCATGTTCCCTGGATGGGACAAAGTATTTTCTCTCAACCCCTCTGGCCGTGGGCGGAATAGAGGCCGGGGTCTGCCAGATAGTAGTGGCGTTGGCCTGGATGGTGCGGACCAGCGGTAATGCCACCCTGGATGGAGCATCCGCTGAGATGATCTGCACTATCGGGTCATGGACCTCCGCAACCTCCTCCACCTGGAGGTCCAGATTGCGAGCCATGCGCCGCAGCAGGTCCTGATGGGCCCGAAGGTCTATCGGGGGCGGCCCGATGGACGACGTGCCCGCTACGGCCTCATCAGGAGAGGACGAGGAAGATGCCCCCGGTGGCAAGGGGTCCAATGGTTGGTCCTGCTCCAGATGTTCCTGGTGTTGGGCATCTCCTGCCCCCTGGTCAGGGGCCTCTGCAGGTGCGGGCACTGGAGCCTCCACGTCCCTTGGAGGAGGGCGGGAGATGGTAGACTCTGGGGCCCTGGTGTCCGAACGGCCAGAGCGGGAAGCCGACAGGGGAGCTCCTTGTGCTTGGTGGTAGGCCCAAGGAGTCCAAAAGGACCAATGCGCAGGTCCTTGCATCGGGTCCTCGGTCTCCTGCAGGTGGCCAGGCTCCACCGTCTCAGATGACCGGGACGCCGATCTCGACGGCCACGGCGGTGCCGAACCCGATGCCGTCGGCACCGGATGGTACGGTGCCGATCGGTGCCGACCGTAAGGGGACCTGTCCCTGCGTTGTTCCGGCGAACGGTGCCGGGACCTGGATCGGTGCCGATAGTCCCTCCGGTGCCGGGATCCCGATCTGGAACGTGACGACGATCTGGAGGAGGCGTGGTACCGGGAGCGGCCTCTCGAGCCCGAGTGGCGCTCATACCGGTGCCGAGAGCTGCGCCTCGACCCCGATCGGTGCCGGTCGTCACGGCGGTGCCGGGATGTTGAACGGCGCCGCGAGGAAGACCTGGGCCGCGAGTACGACCGGTGCCGAGGTGACACTCGGCGCCGGGACTCCGAGCGGCGTCGGGACCTGCTTCGGGATCTGGAGCGGTGCTGAGAGACTTGTGGTGGCGATGGTGGGCGCACCAGGGCAGGTTTCCCTCTGGACTGCAGCACACGTGGCGCTACCGGTGCCGGGAGTTGCGACGGCGCCGGCTCCGTGAGGGCGATCAGGTCTCTCGCGGTAGCGAAGGTCTCCGGGGTGGAAGGGAGACAAGGTTCCACCACCAGCCTTGGTGGTGAAACAGTCCGCACCGGACTCAACGGCCTCGGTGCCGGAGTCGACGGTGTGGCCGCCTGTCTTTGGCGGTCCAGCTGCGGACGCGGCTCTACCCCCGGCACCGGGGGAGCCGGTACCTTCGCGGCAACAACGTCCCGTGTCTTAGCGGTCTTCTTATGGCCCGGAGAGATGGATCGGTGCCGAGGCTCTTTGGGCGGGCGCGGTGCCGACGTCGGTCGGTGCCGAACAGTCTTTTCTGTCGCACCGGTCGAGCCCGCCGGGGCGCTACGCACCGAAGCGCTCGGTGCCGGGACAGGGCGCGCCGAGGGAGGATCTGGACTCAGAGCCGCCTCCATGAGGAGCTGTCGGAGCCTAAAGTCCCGCTCCTTCCTTGTCCTTGGCTTGAAGGCCTTGCAGATAGGGCACTTATCTGCTGGATGAGTCTCTCCCAGGCACTTCAAGCAGGAGCTATGCGGGTCGCTAGTTGGCATGTGCTTCCCGCAGGACGCGCACGGCTTAAAGCCAGGAGCCTTGGGCATGGGCCCGGCTGTGCGCCGGGGGGAAAAGGGGAAAAACACCCCCTAAACCCCCGATAACAACTTACAACTATATATATATATACACTATACACTAACTACTAACTAACTTGAACAACTATCTATATAACTAAATACAACAAGAACAATGAAAGCTAGGGAGTGTGGAGATCAGCTAAGCCGCGCTCCACAGTTCCAACGACCGTCAGGGGCGGTAAGAAGGAACTGAGGGGGCGCTGGGTCGGCTGGGGTATATATCCAGC
>NW_020699981.1:0-1880 GCF_002925995.2 Terrapene triunguis | reverse complement strand
GTCTTCCTGGTGCCCACCAGAAAGAGTCTCCTTGTATAAAAGTCCTTGTTCTACAACAAACCGGGATCGGTTAGAAGAGCTGAGAGGCGGTGGGGTGCTCCGTGCCGCCGCCCAAGCTTTCTGAAGGCTGTCATCTGCTTCCTGCTCGGCCTGGAACTGTTCCCTTGATGCTGGAGACATCAGTTCCTCCTTGGACTGTGGACTGGGGCTTGGTCCCTCTGGAAGCGATGCAGGTGCTGGGACTGTTTCCATTGACTGTGAACCGCTGTCCGCTGGTGCACTATGTGGTATCTCAGGCTCTGGCTGAGCCTCTTGGGTAGGGTTATCTGCTGCTTCCGCCAGTTCAGGCTCGCTGGTGCCCTCTGGCATTGGAGTTGTAGACGGGTTTGCAAGCGCTGGACTCAGTGCCGGCAATGGTTCTGGTGCTGGTTGCGTTGCCAGTTCCGGTTCCGGGACTGGCTTTGGCTGGGTCTCTGGGATTGGATCCACTACGGCTGTTGCAGTCGTTGGCAGGGGATCCGGTTCCACCACCTGTGTTTGGGTCTCCGGTAACACCGACGGGGCTCTGGTGGACGGCTCAGGAACAGGGATGGGGGTGAAAGCTTGCTTAGCCTGGCTGCGGGTGACTATTCCCACCCTCTTGGCTAGCTTCACATGGTTGGCCAAGTCTTCCCCCAGCAGCATGGGGATGGGATAATTGTCATAGACTGCAAAAGTCCACATTCCTGCCCAGCCCTTGTACTGGACATGCAACTGGGCTGTAGGCAAGGTTACAGACTGTGACACGAAGGGTTGAATTGTCACTGTAGCCTCCGGGTTGATGAGTTTGGGGTCCACTAGGGATTGGTGGATAGTTGACACTTGTGCCCCAGTGTCCCTCCAAGCGATAACCTTCTTTCCGCCCACTCTCAAGGTTTCCCTTCGCTCCGAGGGTATGAGAGAGGCATTTGGGTCTGGGGATCTTTGGTGTGATTGGGGTGTAATGAACTGTAATCGGTTAGGGTTCTTGGGGCAGTGAGCCTTTATATGCCCCAGTTCATTACATTTAAAACATCGCCCTGCTAAGGTATCACCGGGGCGATGTTGGTTGATGGAGACTGGTGTGGTGGGGTGAGAAGGCGTCTGGGGTTTCCCTTGGGATGTGGGTGGGGCCTTGGGTTGTCCCCGGTGGTAAGGTTTTGTTTCGGCTTGCCCCTTCTGATATTCGCTCCAACTGCTACTAGCTTTTTTCTTTTCTGTCACCTCCACCCATTTGGCTCCAATCTCCCCCGCCTCGGTTACAGTTTTGGGCTTCCTATCTAGGATGTACCTTTCTATTTCCTCAGGAACACCCTCTAAAAACTGCTCCATTTTTACTAGGGAAAGCAGATCTTTCAGAGATTTAACATTTGCTCCTGATACCCAGGCATCACAATTTTTGTCAATGTGGTAGGCATGCCGGGTAAATGACACATCTGGTTTCCACCTTAGGGCTCTGAACCGCCGACGGGCATGCTCGGGTGTTAGCCCCATTCTGAGTCTGGCCTTGTTTTTAAAAAGTTCATAACTGTTCATGTGTTCCTTAGGCATTTCAGCCGCCACCTCTGCTAAGGGTCCACTGAGCTGCGGCCTCAGCTCTACCATGTACTGGGTTACAGGGATGCTGTATCCAAGGCAGGCCCTTTCAAAATTTTCTAAGAAGGCCTCAGTATCATCGCCTGCCTTGTAGGTGGGGAATTTCCTGGGATGGGAAGTGGTACCTGGAGAGGAGTTGTTAGGATGGTCTGCTGCATCCTGCCTAGTCCTTGCTGCTTCCAGTTCCATCTCTTTTTCTTTCAGCTCCATCTCTCTTTTATGGGCCTCCTGTTTGGCTTTTTCTTCTCTTTCATGGGCCTCCTGTT
>NW_020699980.1:0-2408 GCF_002925995.2 Terrapene triunguis | reverse complement strand
GTCTTCCTGGTGCCCACCAGAAAGAGTCTCCTTGTATAAAAGTCCTTTTTCTACAACAAACCGGGATCGGTTAGAAGAGCTGAGAGGCGGTGGGGTGCTCCGCGCCGCCGCCCAAGCTTTCTGAAGGCTGTCATCTGCTTCCTGCTCGGCCTGGAACTGTTCCCTTGATGCTGGAGACATCAGTTCCTCCTTGGACTGTGGACTGGGGCTTGGTCCCTCTGGAAGCGATGCAGGTGCTGGGACTGTTTCCATTGACTGTGAACCGCTGTCCGCTGGTGCACTATGTGGTATCTCAGGCTCTGGCTGAGCCTCTTGGGTAGGGTTATCTGCTGCTTCCGCCAGTTCAGGCTCGCTGGTGCCCTCTGGCATTGGAGTTGTAGACGGGTTTGCAAGCGCTGGACTCAGTGCTGGCAATGGTTCTGGTGCTGGTTGCGTTGCCAGTTCCGGTTCTGGGACTGGCTTTGGCTGGGTCTCTGGGATTGGATCCACTACGGCTGTTGCAGTCGTTGGCAGGGGATCCGGTTCCACCACCTGTGTTTGGGTCTCCGGTAACACAGACGGGGCCCTGGTGGACGGCCCAGGAACAGGGATGGGGGTGAAAGCTTGCTTAGCCTGGCTGCGGGTGACTATTCCCACCCTCTTGGCTAGCTTCACATGGTTGGCCAAGTCTTCCCCCAGCAGCATGGGGATGGGATAATTGTCATAGACTGCAAAAGTCCACATTCCTGCCCAGCCCTTGTACTGGACATGCAACTGGGCTGTAGGCAAGGTTACAGACTGTGACACGAAGGGTTGAATTGTCACTGTAGCCTCCGGGTTGATGAGTTTGGGGTCCACTAGGGATTGGTGGATAGTTGACACTTGTGCCCCAGTGTCCCTCCAAGCGATAACCTTCTTTCCGCCCACTCTCAAGGTTTCCCTTCGCTCCGAGGGTATGAGAGAGGCATTTGGGTCTGGGGATCTTTGGTGTGATTGGGGTGTAATGAACTGTAATCGGTTAGGGTTCTTGGGGCAGTGAGCCTTTATATGCCCCAGTTCATTACATTTAAAACATCGCCCTGCTAAGGTATCACCGGGGCGATGTTGGTTGATGGAGACTGGTGTGGTGGGGTGAGAAGGCGTCTGGGGTTTCCCTTGGGATGTGGGTGGGGCCTTGGGTTGTCCCCGGTGGTAAGGTTTTGTTTCGGCTTGCCCCTTCTGATATTCGCTCCAACTGCTACTAGCTTTTTTCTTTTCTGTCACCTCCACCCATTTGGCTCCAATCTCCCCCGCCTCGGTTACAGTTTTGGGCTTCCCATCTAGGATGTACCTTTCTATTTCCTCAGGAACACCCTCTAAAAACTGCTCCATTTTTACTAGGGAAAGCAGATCTTCCAGAGATTTAACATTTGCTCCTGATACCCAGGCATCACAATTTTTGTCAATGTGGTAGGCATGCCGGGTAAATGACACATCTGGTTTCCACCTTAGGGCTCTGAACCGCCGACGGGCATGCTCGGGTGTTAGCCCCATTCTGAGTCTGGCCTTGTTTTTAAAAAGTTCATAACTGTTCATGTGTTCCTTAGGCATTTCAGCCGCCACCTCTGCTAAGGGTCCACTGAGCTGCGGCCTCAGCTCTACCATGTACTGGGTTACAGGGATGCTGTATCCAAGGCAGGCCCTTTCAAAATTTTCTAAGAAGGCCTCAGTATCATCGCCTGCCTTGTAGGTGGGGAATTTCCTGGGATGGGAAGTGGTACCTGGAGAGGAGTTGTTAGGATGGTCTGCTGCATCCTGCCTAGTCCTTGCTGCTTCCAGTTCCATCTCTTTTTCTTTCAGCTCCATCTCTCTTTTATGGGCCTCCTGTTTGGCTTTTTCTTCTCTTTCATGGGCCTCCTGTTTGGCTTTTTCTTCTCTTTCATGCTGCTCTGCCTCGAGTTTTTTAATTTCAAGCAGTCTCTGATGTTTTCTCTCGTTTTCTTCTGCTTCTAGTCTGGCCAGTTCTATTTTGTTAGTTACTTCTTTGGCAGTCATTTTCCTGTTTTCTTGTGCTGGGTCACACCCTCTGCAGTTGACTGAAACTGGGATGGTACTTAGCTCTGGCTGCTGCTGAGTTAACAGAGACTTTCTAACAAGCTACTCCCGAGGATGTAAAAAGAAAAAAAAACAATTCAACTTGTAAATTATCTTTACCAGTCAGTCAAAGTTTGCTCCCTTTGAACCCTTCTCTTAACAAAGGACCTCGTTAAAAAAAACTTAACACCTCTGCCTTCAGGCAAGGAGAGATAAGATATGCATCTACCTTCAGCTCTGCTCTCCAAGCAGCTAGAAGGAAAAAAAAATCTCTTACTGGCTTTTGGGTTAAAACGATCTCCACCGCTATGCCACCATGTCAAGGCTGGATCCCCACTTTGAACTTTAGGGTTCAA
>NW_020699979.1:0-2847 GCF_002925995.2 Terrapene triunguis | reverse complement strand
GTCTCTGTACACAGAGAGCTGTTACCCTTCCCTTCATAGTTATGACACGCCCCCCAAATCATAGATAGTGTTGGACGTTCGGTTCCACACTGGCTGTGATTTCTTCCTGGAGTTTTAGGAGAAAACAGAGTTAATAAGACATACTACTGATTATATAAAAACTAACAATGTTTTATTCCAAGAATAATTGTTAACCAGTTAACTCTGGGAAACTTTCCCGGGAGAGTGCATCAGCCACTTTGTTAGAAGCTCCCGAAATGTGTTGTATTTCAAAATCAAAATCTTGGAGAGCTAAACTCCATCGAAGAAGTTTTTTGTTATTTCCCTTGGCGGTATGAAGCCACTGTAGCGCAGCATGGTCTGTTTGTAGTTGGAAACGCCGTCCCCAAACATATGGGCGTAGCTTTTCCAGCGCGTACACAATGGCGTAGCATTCCTTTTCGCTGATTGACCAGTGACTTTCCCTCTCAGACAGTTTTTTGCTGAGAAACACGACAGGATGGAATTCTTGATCCGGTCCTTCCTGCATTAAAACTGCTCCCACGCCTCGCTCGGAAGCATCTGTGGTTACTAGGAACGGTTTGTCAAAGTCTGGGGCCCTTAGCACAGGGTCAGACATGAGTGTTGCCTTAAGCTGGTTAAAGGCCTTTTGACACTCATCAGTCCACTGAACTGCATTTGGCTGTTTCTTTCTGGTTAGGTCTGTCAGCGGGGCAGCGATTTGGCTGTAGTGTGGTACAAATCGCCTATAATATCCGGCCAAGCCTAAGAAGGATTGGACCTGTTTCTTTGACTTTGGAACCGGCCACTTTTGGATAGCATCCACTTTGGCCTGTAGGGGATTTATAGTTCCTTGACCCACCTGGTGCCCCAGGTACGTCACTCTGTTTTGGCCTATTTGACACTTTTTAGCCTTAACAGTTAGTCCTGCCTGTCGGATGCGCTCGAAGACTTTTCCCAGGTGCTCCAGGTGTTCTGTCCATGAATCAGAAAAAATGGCCACATCATCGAGGTAGGCAACTGCAGATTCTCCCAATCCCGCTAGGAGACCATCTACAAGTCTTTGGAAGGTGGCGGGTGCATTTCGCAACCCGAAAGGGAGTACATTGAATTCATACACCCCTGCCTGGGTGACGAAGGCTGACCTTTCCTTAGCGGGTTCATCTAGTGGTACTTGCCAGTACCCTTTGGTTAAGTCTAAAGTAGAGATGAATTGGGCATGTCCCAATTTCTCCAATAGCTCATCTGTGCGTGGCATTGGATAGTTGTCAGGACGAGTTACAGCATTTAGCTTACGGTAGTCCACGCAAAAGCGTATTTCCCCATCTGGTTTGGGAACTAGAACCACTGGAGATGCCCATGCACTGTTAGAGGGGCGGATTATACCCATCTGTAGCATGTCCTGGATCTCCCTTTGTATAGCAGCTTGGGCATGAGGTGACTCCCGGTAGGGTGGGGTTCTAATTGGGTGAGCATTACCTGTGTCAATGGAGTGGTATGCCCGTTCGGTCCGTCCTGGAGTGGCTGAGAAAATCGGTGCAAAGCTTGTGCACAGCTCCTTGATCTGCTGTCGCTGCAGACGTCCCAGGGTCGTGGAGAGGTTCACCTCTTCCACGCCACCATTCCTTGTTCCTTCGTAGTAGACACCTGCAGGCCACTCCGCGCCATCTGTTTCCTGGGCTGTAAACTGGCAAACGTTTAATTCTCTGGAATAAAAGGGCTTAAGAGAATTAACATGGTATACCTTAGGCTTTATGTTGGAGGTGGGGGAGGCTATGAGATAGTTAACAGCTCCTAGGCGCTCCTGGACCGTGAATGGTCCTTCCCACGACGCTTCCATTTTATGGGCCTGGAGCGCCTTTAAGACCATGACTTGGTCTCCTACTTTGAAGGACCGTTCTCTGGAATGTTTATCATACCAGGCCTTTTGCTCTTCCTGAGCATCCTTTAGGTTTTCTTTAGCAAGGGCTAAAGAGTGTCGGAGGGTGTTTTGTAGGTTGCTTACAAAGTCTAGAATGTTAGTTCCTGGAGAAGGCGTAAACCCCTCCCATTGCTGCTTCACCAACTGTAATGGCCCCTTAACCTCGCGGCCATACACAAGTTCAAATGGTGAAAACCCTAAACTGGGATGTGGTACAGCCCTGTAGGCAAAAAGCAACTGCTGCAACACTAGGTCCCAATCATTGGAGTGTTCATTTATGAATTTACGTATCATGGCCCCCAAAGTTCCATTAAACCTCTCCACCAGACCATTGGTTTGATGGTGATGAGGGGTGGCAACCAAGTGATTCACCCCATGAGCTTCCCACAGGGTTTTCATGTTCCCTGCCAGGAAATTAGTTCCCGAATCTGTAAGGATGTCGGAGGGCCACCCTACCCTGGCAAAAATGTCTGCTAATGCCTGGCACACACTTTTAGCCTTGGTGTTGCTTAAGGGTACAGCTTCCGGCCATCGGGTAGCAAAATCCATGAAAGTCAGTACGTACTGCTTTCCTCTGGGTGTCTTCTTTGGGAAAGGACCCAGAATATCCACAGCTACTCGCTGAAATGGGACCTCAATTATGGGTAGTGGCTGGAGAGGGGCTTTAACCTGGTCTTGGGGCTTTCCCACTCGTTGGCACACCTCACAAGACCGGACATAATTAGCAACGTCCTTGCCCATTCCCTCCCAGTGGAAGGACTTCCCCAACCGGTCTTTGGTTCTGTTCACCCCAGAATGGCCACTGGGATGATCATGGGCTAAGCTCAAGAGCTTTACCCGATACTTAGTGGGAACCACCAACTGTCTTTGAGGATGCCAGTCTTCCTGGTGCCCACCAGAAAGAGTCTCCTTGTATAAAAGTCCTT
>NW_020699978.1:0-4111 GCF_002925995.2 Terrapene triunguis | reverse complement strand
CTTTGCTCTTGTACATGTGGAAGCTGTAACCCCAACGCTGACGTCATTTATTCCAGTTTTGCACCAGTGCAACTCCATTGCAATTAATGGAGTTGTTCCTGATTTACACCCATCTGAGATCAAAATCAGGCCCTCTCTGTCTTCACTCAAAGTACCTAAAAAAGAAAAAGTCGAATAGGTCGAGCATTGAAAAAGATTTTTTTAAAATTGGCAGGGTCAATACTGAAATCTTGAAGTTCAAAGGTGCTGGAGGCTCTTAACTCCACTGAAGTCCGCAGCAACCACTCAGCACCCCATAGGATTGAGCTGATAAAGCATAATTGTTGTATCCCATGTTGCTTGGGGGATTCACCTATTAACCTGTTTTTTGGTTACCAAGTGATGAGACAAAAGTTTTAGTGACTCACCTTATTTCTAGTGACCCCCAACAAGCTCAGGCAGGTTCCTGCTTGGTAACTCTTCACTGGTCTTTATGAGTTTATTATCACTATGACATGAGCGCTTGGTTGGGTAACCGTAGGCTTCATTTCAGAAGCACAATGGAATGTCACAACAGTGTCTGCACTAAATATTATACCAGTAAACAAACGGCACTTCCAAGGAGTTCATCCAACTTGCCAACTATAAAGCCAGCAACAGTACAGTCCGTGCTGTATCTACTAAAGCAAATGAGAATAAAGATTCTGGTTGGTCTCAGCAGTGTTCTTCAGAGCTGCTGAGAGCTGACGTGCCACTGGGAAGTCCCCCTGACAAAACCATGACCTCATTGTTACTTCTGAAAATCCGCCCCCTCCCTGCTAATTTCTGTTTACTAGGTAGGAGACAGACTCCTTCACCAGAGCTGTGTGAACCTTCACCTGGTTTAGTTACAAACCTGAAATTCAGGCCAGACTTGTGAACCTTTTGCCGAAACAGGGTCCAATTTCAGCCAAGCTGGGCCAAGTCTCAGGTGAGCAGAAGTAAAGTTGTGTGTAATATGGAGCTACATTTTAGGTGGAAACCGCACAACAGTCAGTTGTTTCACCTAGTTTTGATTCAAAACTTGGCAAAGATAAGCCACAGATGCAAAGGCTTGAACTGGAATCCTCCTCTGTGGTTTTGGTTCAGGCTCATGTCTACTTCCCAAACGCAGAGCAAAATGCAGCTGAAATTGTTCAAACCCAAAAACTCCAGGTGAAAAGGAAACTGAAGAAAGGGGTTCACACAAATCCCAATCTGCTGACATCATATGGCGCTGCCTTTAAATATGTGGCTGTCCATGCCTCAGAGGGAAAGAGCAAGATGCACTTTATGTTACCTGTTGTGGAATCCCTACTATTATGAGCAATCTCTACAACCATCACCTCGTTAGGAAACTGCCATTTAAAACTAGCTAAACTGATTGAAACCAAATAGAGTTAAAAAAAAAAAAAACGTGATCCAGGAGCTAAAAGCTGATCAGTCCATTGCTCACCAATTCTAGCCTTCTATGGTTTTACTTTGGGTAAATAGGTTTTACTTTGTGTAATGACCCATCCACTCCCAGTCTTTATTCAAGCAGTGTCCAGTTTGCAAATTTCACCTGCATATCTACCAATGAGTTATATGCCATCATGTGCCAGCAATGCCCCTCTGCCGTGTACGTTGGCCAAACCAGACAATCTCTACGCAAAAGAATAAATGGACACAAATCAGACGTCAAGAATTATATCATTCAAAAACCAGTTGGAGAACACTTCAACCTCCCTGGTCACTCGATTACAAACCTCAAAGTCGCAATACTCCAACAAAAGACTTCAAAAACAGACTCCAACGAGAAACTGAAGAATTGGAATTAATTTGCAAACTGGACACCATTAAATTAGGCTTGAATAAAGACTGGGAGTGGATGGGTCATTACACAATGTAAAACCTATTTCCCCATGCTAATTTTTCCCCCTACTGTTACTCACACCTTTTTGTCACCTGTTGGAAATGGGCCATCCTGATTATCACTACAAAAGTTTTTTTTTCTCCTTCTGATTATAGCCCACCTTAACTGATTACTCTCATTATAGTTAGTATGGCAACACCCATTGTTTCATGTCCTCTGTGTATATCTATCTTCCTACTGTATTTTCCGCTGCATGCATCCGATGAAGTAGGTTTTAGCCCACGAAAGCTTATGCTCAAATAAATTTGTTAGTCTCTAAGGTGCCACAAGTACTCCTCGTTCTAATTGTGAAAGGTTCTCCAGAGTCACCCCCCAACTTCCCCACCCTCAGAGAAGTTCCTTCCCAAAGGCAGGGCCAGCTCCAGGCACCAGCCGACCAAGCACGTGCTTGGGGCGGCACCTTATAAGGGGCGACCAATGTTGGGGTGGCGGAGGGTGCTCGCGGTGTTTTTGTTTTTGTTTGCGGGGCGGCGCTCGAGGGGTTTTTTTTTGTTTCGGTGGCGCGGCACTGTGGGGGGCGGGGGCTTCGGCGGTGCGGCGCGGTGCAGGGGGGGCAGGGGTTTGGGCGGGGTGGGGCAGCGTGGCGCTCGGGGGGGGGGGGGTTTGGCCGGGGCGGCGCTCTTTTTTTTTGCCTGGGGCGGCAAAAAACTTAGAGCCGGCCCTGCCCAAAGGGGCTTAGAGTGTTGCTTCTATGGTGCGCTCAGAATTCTTTTTGTGTTAAGCATCCTTCCAAATGTACTGTGAAGTGTGTACAGAACTGGTCTGACCCGATTTGATCCCAATGGCTTTGCCTGTTCTGCTTGAGAACTGTACTCCTTGATCTAATCTCACTTTTGCTTATTTGCACCTTTCAAATTAAAAAGAGAGCACAGTTTATTCTTCTTCTACTGGAGACCTTGAACATTTCTTTTAAATTCTCTCTCTCCCTTCAATTATTACAGTTCCTGGAAGTACCTGAGTCAAATTTACTGCTGGAATAAGCAGATGCAACTCTATGAGAGTCAATGAAGTTGCACCACGGTGCAATCTGGCTCACTTACTGTATGAGGATTCTTCATTCTACATATCCTAGGGTTTCCTAGATAGCCCATCACCTTGATATTTAGGTGCTGCATAGGTAAATGATTGGCCAGATATTCAGATGACATAAACAGGTATCACTTCATTGACTTCAATGGAGCTATATCCGTTTGCACCGAGACCCTGGCTCTAGATAGTATACTAAGTTCCATAGTAGACTTCATAATGCTAATTAACATTTTTTATCATCAAAATGCTTCATAACATCAACCAATTAACCCTCAAAACACCCTGGTAAGAGAGGTGAGAAAATATTATCCCCATTTTAGAGATGAGGTGATGGAAACAGAAATTAAGACCAACATTTTCAAAAGGGGACACTGGTCTTGGTGCTTCAATTTTGGGCGCTCAGTTTGGACCTGAATGTCAAACATGCTAAGTACCCACAACTTCAGCTGAAGTCAAATGTGAGCTGTGGATCTTTAGCACGTCTGATAATCTGCACCAAGTTGGGCCCTGAAAAAGGGAAAACACCCAAAATGATGTCCTTTTGGGAATTTTAGTTGGAGGAATTTATTCACAGAGAGGAAGTACAGTAAGTGTAAAATCTTGGCTGCACTGAAGTCAAAGGGAGTTTGGCCACTGATTAGAACACAGGAGAACCTATGCTCAGATGGCTAGACCTTACTTCTCTCCAATTAAAGGCTCATGTAAACTTTTTTTTCCTTGTTCCCCTGACAGATTTTTGCCCCAGATCCCTAACTGGCCCCCCTCAAGGATTGAACTCACAATTCTGGGTTTATCAGGCCAATGCTCAAACCACTGAGCTATCCGTCCCCCCAATTAAATTAGATCATTTCTATTCTGTTGTGGAAAACTGAAAAGTGACCTTATTGTTTATAGTGAAACAGTGCTGAATCCAGAACCATGCTGCACTATGTACGCTCTTGTCTTCAGTGCCTGTTTTAGGGCATGATCCTATAAAGTACCCTTAACTGTCACTGACTTTAGTGAGAGTTGACAGCATGTGGACCCCCCCCCCCCCAAGATCAAGCTCTTATTTTGGTTCAACAAAGAGTCCTTACATTGACCATGCTTGTTCATCTACCTGGTCAACTTAACATTGCAAAAGTATTTATTTAAGGTGTCGCCTTTAAGTACTGCTGTGTAATTTCTTAA
>NW_020699977.1:0-1323 GCF_002925995.2 Terrapene triunguis | reverse complement strand
AAATTCTGTAATTGGAATTTAGTTAACAAACATAGTGATGTACAAACCTGAAAAGAATCCCATACCGCACCGCTTTAATGATAATACAGCTAACTAAAATAAGTAGAAAAAAAATGGTCACCCTTCACTCATGTTTAGCTCCTTATTCCATGGTAACTCCCATTGATTTCATGATCTCAGACTGGTCCCAAGAACTGCTCATATAAAGTGGCAGAACCTGACCCTTAGATTGCAACTGTTGAAAGAGGCGAGTATATGTATGAATGTATGCAGGAGGAGATCCATGAAATAGTAAGGTCCCGTTTTTGCAAATTTACTTTTCTGACTATAACTACACTTCTAAAGACACACATGCACACTCACAGCTAGATGGTCATTAAGTTGTTACCACCATTAAAAATTACACAACAGTTAATGGATTTTATTGCAAAGTTTAGCTGATTGTCTAATGCAATTAATACCAGAATTGGGGTTTCCCAGCAAGATGTATTCCGGCAGAATGCAGTGGCACTAATGCAGATGCTGCCAAACTGTCCAGTACTAATGGAGAAAGGGAAAAAAAATGCACTCACCAAAACACATACCTACACTACCACAGGAAAAATGTTAGATAGTATCATACTTCTCTCTTAGGTAACATGACAGGCCATGCCCATAAGCATGCAATCACAATGGCAACAAACATCTTACTGAAAGATTAAGTGAGATTAAAAATAGATTTATTATAATGAATGGAAATCAGAAGCTAGGAACTGTTAGGAACTAAAGGAATCCTGTACCAATGTAATTGGTGCATTACTAGATGGAAGTGGTAGAATTGCCAAAAATGCAGAAAGCAGAAGTGTTCAATAAATATTTCTGTTCTGTATTTGGAAGAAAGTCAGACGATGTTGTCATACGATAATGATGAAATATTTTCCATTCCAACAGTAACTAAGGTGGATGTTAAACAGCAGCTACTAAAGTCAGACATTTTAAAACCAGCAGGTCCAAATAACTTGTATCCAAGAGTTCTCTAGACCGTTACTGTTGATTTTCATTAAGTCTTAGAATGCTGGCTATGTCTCAGAGCACTGGAATAAAGTTAATGCCGTGCCAATATTTTAAAAGGGTCAATGCGACAGCCTGGATAACTATAGGCCTGTGACGTCGATCCTAGGCAAAATAATGGAGTGGCTGATACAGGACTTGATTAATAAAGAATTAAAGGAGGGCAATATAATTAATGCGAATCAACACAGGTTTATTGAAAATAGAGCTTCTCAAACGAATTTGATTTTTTTATGAGATTACAAGTTTGGTTGATAAAGGTAATAGTGCTCA
>NW_020699976.1:0-1113 GCF_002925995.2 Terrapene triunguis | reverse complement strand
GCCCTCCCACATCGGTGCAGAAACGTGCCTGGCTGAATAGCGCCCCCAGTGTCTGCCCGGCCCCGCCCTCGTGCCCGCGTGTGCCCAGCAGGTTGTCCGGGGGATGGGGGCATTCTCAGTGACCTGCTCTTTAGCCTCAGGTCCCACATTATACAGCGCCTGTGGAATGGCCCCACAAACATTCTTGTATTATGCAAATGGTAAATGAGGGCTCCCAGTGTACTTCTAGTCTTTGCTTTGGGTGCCCCGCTCATGTCCCCTCTTCTTATCTCCTCTCTGTACAGGCCCGATCTTTTTAGTCTGCCCTCATACGGAGCCCTTCAAGTCCCCACCGCTTTGTTTCCTGTCTCAGTCAATAAGAAAACCCCACAGCAGTGAGTCGCGGAGCCGGGGGCAACTGACTTGGGTTTGCAGGACTCCCGCTACTGGACTAAAACTAGCAGTGTAGATGTTCGGACTGTGCTAAAATCCAAGCTCCGAAACCTGGGGAGGATGGAGGGTCTCAGAGCCCAGATTCCAAAACACTAAGCAGAGGAACCCACTGGTTCACTAGGCCACAACATCATTCAATGCAAAAAAGCTGCACAAACAGGGAGACCTATCTGTACCCTTCTTGTCCCTAATCAAATTGGCTTTTTGTTACTCAGAACTCACACCCACTCCTTGCAGCCACATATTCCAGGTGGATTCAGCAGGCTTACAATTTGTGGGGGGTCTCTCCAAGTAAGAAAAGGGCTCCAACTGGCAAAGGAGCCAGGACTTATCTTCCTCTGGTCCAAATTCCAGAGAGGAAGATTGGGCAGTGAGTTACCTCTCCTACTGCTGAATTGGCTTAGTAACTGTTTATCTGCCCCTCCTTTTTGTGCTGCTGAAGGAGGTTGCTGTTTTATGATGAAATATATCTTTTTTATACTGCATAGGAATAACAGATTCCTTATTATGTGGGCAGTGTGAAATTTCAGAGTCCTTAACTATTCATATCCTTGATTTTAAGTGGTTGGCACTTAAATTAGGTGAAAGGTAACTATACTGTTGTCATTTAGCAACCTTAACTGGCTTTGGAAAGCATTTTTATTGGATTTCAGCCAGAACCCTAATGTTTAAATTATGAAC
>NW_020699975.1:0-1299 GCF_002925995.2 Terrapene triunguis | reverse complement strand
GCCCTCCCACAACGGTGCAGAAACGTGCCTGGCTGAATAGCGCCCCCAGTGGCTGCCCGGCCCCGCCCTCGTGCCCGCGTGTGCCCGGCAGGTTGTCCGGGGGATGGGGGCATTCTCAGTGACCTGCTCTTTAGCCTCAGGTCCCACATTATACAGCGCCTGTGGAATGGCCCCACAAACATTCTTGTATTATGCAAATGGTAAATGAGGGCTCCCAGTGTACTTCTAGTCTTTGCTTTGGGTGCCCCGCTCATGTCCCCTCTTCTTATCTCCTCTCTGTACAGGCCCGATCTTTTTAGTCTGCCCTCATACGGAGCCCTTCAAGTCCCCACCACTTTGTTTCCTGTCTCAGTCAATAAGAAAACCCCACAGCAGTGAGTCGCAGAGCCGGGGGCAACTGACTTGAGTTTGCAGGACTCCCGCTACTGGACTAAAACTAGCAGTGTAGATGTTCAGACTGTGCTAAAATCCAAGCTCCGAAACCTGGGGAGGATAGAGGGTCTCAGAGCCCAGATTCCAAAACACTAAGCAGAGGAACCCACTGGTTCACTAGGCCACAACATCATTTAATGCAAAAAAGCTGCACAAACAGGGAGACCTATCTGTACCCTTCTTGACCCTAATCAAATTGGCTTTTTGTTACTCAGAATTCACACCCACTCCTTGCAGCCACATATTCCAGGTGGATTCAGTAGGCTTACAATTTGTGGGGGGTCTCTCCAAGTAAGAAAAGGGCTCCAGCTGGCAAAGGAGCCAGGACTTATCTTCCTCTGGTCCAAATTTCAGAGAGGAAGATTGGGCAGTGAGTTACCTCTCCTACTGCTGAATTGGCTTAGTAACTGTTTATCTGCCCCTCCTTTTTGTGCTGCTGAAGGAGGTTGCTGTTTTATGATGAAATATATCTTTTTTATACTGCATAGGAATAACAGATTCCTTATTATGTGGGCAGTGTGAAATTTCAGAGTCCTTAACTATTCATATCCTTGATTTTAAGTGGTTGGCACTTAAATTAGGTGATAGGTAACTATACTGTTGTCATTTAGCAACCTTAACTGGCTTTGGAAAGCATTTTTATTGGAAAAAGAACAGGAGTACTTGTGGCACCTTAGAGACTAACAAATTTATTAGAGCATAAGCTTTCGTGGGCTATTAGAGCTTATGCTCTAATAAATTTGTTAGTCTCTAAGGTGCCACAAGTACTCCTGTTCTTTTTGCGGATACAGACTAACACGGCTGCTACTCTGAAACCTGTCATTTTTATTGGATTTCAGCCAGAACCCTAATGTTTAAATTATGAAC
>NW_020699974.1:0-1323 GCF_002925995.2 Terrapene triunguis | reverse complement strand
AAATTCTGTAATTGGAATTTAGTTAACAAACATAGTGATGTACAAACCTGAAAAGAATCCCATACCGCACCGCTTTAATGATAATACAGCTAACTAAAATAAGTAGAAAAAAAATGGTCACCCTTCACTCATGTTTAGCTCCTTATTCCATGGTAACTCCCATTGATTTCATGATCTCAGACTGGTCCCAAGAACTGCTCATATAAAGTGGCAGAACCTGACCCTTAGATTGCAACTGTTGAAAGAGGCGAGTATATGTATGAATGTATGCAGGAGGAGATCCATGAAATAGTAAGGTCCCGTTTTTGCAAATTTACTTTTCTGACTATAACTACACTTCTAAAGACACACATGCACACTCACAGCTAGATGGTCATTAAGTTGTTACCACCATTAAAAATTACACAACAGTTAATGGATTTTATTGCAAAGTTTAGCTGATTGTCTAATGCAATTAATACCAGAATTGGGGTTTCCCAGCAAGATGTATTCCGGCAGAATGCAGTGGCACTAATGCAGATGCTGCCAAACTGTCCAGTACTAATGGAGAAAGGGAAAAAAAATGCACTCACCAAAACACATACCTACACTACCACAGGAAAAATGTTAGATAGTATCATACTTCTCTCTTAGGTAACATGACAGGCCATGCCCATAAGCATGCAATCACAATGGCAACAAACATCTTACTGAAAGATTAAGTGAGATTAAAAATAGATTTATTATAATGAATGGAAATCAGAAGCTAGGAACTGTTAGGAACTAAAGGAATCCTGTACCAATGTAATTGGTGCATTACTAGATGGAAGTGGTAGAATTGCCAAAAATGCAGAAAGCAGAAGTGTTCAATAAATATTTCTGTTCTGTATTTGGAAGAAAGTCAGACGATGTTGTCATACGATAATGATGAAATATTTTCCATTCCAACAGTAACTAAGGTGGATGTTAAACAGCAGCTACTAAAGTCAGACATTTTAAAACCAGCAGGTCCAAATAACTTGTATCCAAGAGTTCTCTAGACCGTTACTGTTGATTTTCATTAAGTCTTAGAATGCTGGCTATGTCTCAGAGCACTGGAATAAAGTTAATGCCGTGCCAATATTTTAAAAGGGTCAATGCGACAGCCTGGATAACTATAGGCCTGTGACGTCGATCCTAGGCAAAATAATGGAGTGGCTGATACAGGACTTGATTAATAAAGAATTAAAGGAGGGCAATATAATTAATGCGAATCAACACAGGTTTATTGAAAATAGAGCTTCTCAAACGAATTTGATTTTTTTATGAGATTACAAGTTTGGTTGATAAAGGTAATAGTGCTCA
>NW_020699973.1:0-4110 GCF_002925995.2 Terrapene triunguis | reverse complement strand
CTTTGCTCTTGTACATGTGGAAGCTGTAACCCCAACGCTGACGTCATTTATTCCAGTTTTGCACCAGTGCAACTCCATTGCAATTAATGGAGTTGTTCCTGATTTACACCCATCTGAGATCAAAATCAGGCCCTCTCTGTCTTCACTCAAAGTACCTAAAAAAGAAAAAGTCGAATAGGTCGAGCATTGAAAAAGATTTTTTTAAAATTGGCAGGGTCAATACTGAAATCTTGAAGTTCAAAGGTGCTGGAGGCTCTTAACTCCACTGAAGTCCGCAGCAACCACTCAGCACCCCATAGGATTGAGCTGATAAAGCATAATTGTTGTATCCCATGTTGCTTGGGGGATTCACCTATTAACCTGTTTTTTGGTTACCAAGTGATGAGACAAAAGTTTTAGTGACTCACCTTATTTCTAGTGACCCCCAACAAGCTCAGGCAGGTTCCTGCTTGGTAACTCTTCACTGGTCTTTATGAGTTTATTATCACTATGACATGAGCGCTTGGTTGGGTAACCATAGGCTTCATTTCAGAAGCACAAAGGAATGTCACAACAGTGTCTGCACTAAATATTATACCAGTAAACAAACAGCACTTCCAAGGAGTTCATCCAACTTGCCAACTATAAAGCCAGCAATAGTACAGTCTGTGCTGTATCTACTAAAACAAATGTGAATAAAGATTCTGGTTGGTCTCATCAGTGTTCCTCAGAGCTGCTGAGAGCTGACGTGCCACTGGGAAGTCCCCCTGACAAAACCATGACCTCATTGTTACTTCTGAAAATCCGCCCCCTCCCTGCTAATTTCTGTTTACTAGGTAGGAGACAGACTCCTTCACCAGAGCTGTGTGAACCTTCACCTGGTTTAGTTACAAACCTGAAATTCAGGCCAGACTTGTGAACCTTCTGCCGAAACAGGGTCCAATTTCAGCCAAGCTGGGCCAAGTCTCAGGTGAGCAGAAGTAAAGTTGTGTGTAATATGGAGCTACATTTTAGGTGGAAACCGCACAACAGTCAGTTGTATCACCTAGTTTTGATTCAAAACTTGGCAAAGATAAGCCACAGATGCAAAGGCTTGAACTGGAATCCCCCTCTGTGGTTTTGGTTCAGGCTCATGTCTACTTCCCAAACGCGGAGCAAAATGCAGCTGAAATTGTTCAAACCCAAAAACTCCAGGTGAAAAGGAAACTGAAGAAAGGGGTTCACACAAATCCCAACCTGCTGACATCATATGGTGCTGCCATTAAATATGTGGCTGTCCATGCCTCAGAGGGAAAGAGCAAGATGCACTTTATGTTACCTGTTGTGGAATCCCTACTATTATGAGCAATCTCTACAACCATCACCTCGTTAGGAAACTGCCATTTAAAACTAGCTAAACTGATTGAAACCAAATAGAGTTAAAAAAAAAAAAAACGTGATCCAGGAGCTAAAAGCTGATCAGTCCATTGCTCACCAATTCTAGCCTTCTATGGTTTTACTTTGGGTAAATAGGTTTTACTTTGTGTAATGACCCATCCACTCCCAGTCTTTATTCAAGCAGTGTCCAGTTTGCAAATTTCACCTGCATATCTACCAATGAGTTATATGCCATCATGTGCCAGCAATGCCCCTCTGCCGTGTACGTTGGCCAAACCAGACAATCTCTACGCAAAAGAATAAATGGACACAAATCAGACGTCAAGAATTATATCATTCAAAAACCAGTTGGAGAACACTTCAACCTCCCTGGTCACTCGATTACAAACCTCAAAGTCGCAATACTCCAACAAAAGACTTCAAAAACAGACTCCAACGAGAAACTGAAGAATTGGAATTAATTTGCAAACTGGACACCATTAAATTAGGCTTGAATAAAGACTGGGAGTGGATGGGTCATTACACAATGTAAAACCTATTTCCCCATGCTAATTTTTCCCCTACTGTTACTCACACCTTTTTGTCACCTGTTGGAAATGGGCCATCCTGATTATCACTACAAAAGTTTTTTTTTCTCCTTCTGATTATAGCCCACCTTAACTGATTACTCTCATTATAGTTAGTATGGCAACACCCATTGTTTCATGTCCTCTGTGTATATCTATCTTCCTACTGTATTTTCCGCTGCATGCATCCGATGAAGTAGGTTTTAGCCCACGAAAGCTTATGCTCAAATAAATTTGTTAGTCTCTAAGGTGCCACAAGTACTCCTCGTTCTAATTGTGAAAGGTTCTCCAGAGTCACCCCCCAACTTCCCCACCCTCAGAGAAGTTCCTTCCCAAAGGCAGGGCCAGCTCCAGGCACCAGCCGACCAAGCACGTGCTTGGGGCGGCACCTTATAAGGGGCGACCAATGTTGGGGTGGCGGAGGGTGCTCGCGGTGTTTTTGTTTTTGTTTGCGGGGCGGCGCTCGAGGGGTTTTTTTTTGTTTCGGTGGCGCGGCACTGTGGGGGGCGGGGGCTTCGGCGGTGCGGCGCGGTGCAGGGGGGGCAGGGGTTTGGGCGGGGTGGGGCAGCGTGGCGCTCGGGGGGGGGGGGGTTTGGCCGGGGCGGCGCTCTTTTTTTTTGCCTGGGGCGGCAAAAAACTTAGAGCCGGCCCTGCCCAAAGGGGCTTAGCGTGTTGCTTCTATGGTGCGCTCAGAATTCTTTTTGTGTTAAGCGTCCTTCCAGATGTACTGTGAAGTGTGTACAGAACTGGTCTGACCTGATTTGATCCCAATGGCTGTGCCTGTTCTGCTTGAGAACTGTACTCCTTGATCTAATCTCACTTTTGCTTATTTGCACCTTTCAAATTAAAAAGAGAGCACAGTTTATTCTTCTTCTACTGGAGACCTTGAACATTTCTTTTAAATTCTCTCTCTCCCTTCGACTATTACAGTTCCTGGAAGTACCTGAGTCAAATTTACTGCTGGAATAAGCAGATGCAACTCTATGAGAGTCAATGAAGTTGCACCACGGTGCAATCTGGCCCACTTACTGTATGAGGATTCTTCATCCTACATATCCTAGGGTTTCCTAGATAGACCATCACCTTGATATTTAGGTGCTGCATAGGTAAATGATTGGCCAGATATTCAGATGACATAAACAGGTATCACTTCATTGACTTCAATGGAGCTATATCCGTTTGCACCGAGACCCTGGCTCTAGATAGTATACTAAGTTCCATAGTAGACTTCATAATGCTAATTAACATTTTTTATCATCAAAATGCTTCATAACATCAACCAATTAACCCTCAAAACACCCTGGTAAGAGAGGTGAGAAAATATTATCCCCATTTTAGAGATGAGGTGATGGAAACAGAAATTAAGACCAACATTTTCAAAAGGGGACACTGGTCTTGGTGCTTCAATTTTGGGCGCTCAGTTTGGACCTGAATGTCAAGCATGCTAAGTACCCACAACTTCAGCTGAAGTCAAATGTGAGCTGTGGATCTTTAGCACGTCTGATAATCTGCACCAAGTTGGGCCCTGAAAAAGGGAAAACACCCAAAATGATGTCCTTTTGGGAATTTTAGTTGGAGGAATTTATTCACAGAGAGGAAGTACAGTAAGTGTAAAATCTTGGCTGCACTGAAGTCAAAGGGAGTTTGGCCACTGATTAGAACACAGGAGAACCTATGCTCAGATGGCTAGACCTTACTTCTCTCCAATTAAAGGCTCATGTAAACTTTTTTTTCCTTGTTCCCCTGACAGATGTTTGCCCCAGATCCCTAAGTGGCCCCCCTCAAGGATTGAACTCACAATTCTGGGTTTATCAGGCCAATGCTCAAACCACTGAGCTATCCGTCCCCCCCAATTAAATTAGATCATTTCTATTCTGTTGTGGAAAACTGAAAAGTGACCTTATTGTTTATAGTGAAACAGTGCTGAATCCAGAACCATGCTGCACTATGTACGCTCTTGTCTTCAGTGCCTGTTTTAGGGCATGATCCTATAAAGTACCCTTAACTGTCACTGACTTTAGTGAGAGTTGACAGCATGTGGACCCCCCCCCCCCAAGATCACGCTCTTATTTTGGTTCAACAAAGAGTCCTTACATTGACCATGCTTGTTCATCTACCTGGTCAACTTAACATTGCAAAAGTATTTATTTAAGGTGTCGCCTTTAAGTACTGCTGTGTAATTTCTTAA
>NW_020699972.1:0-1651 GCF_002925995.2 Terrapene triunguis | reverse complement strand
TGCCAACAGTCACACCAACGATAGACAGACTGCAGTAAGAAGCAGGCTCACCCATCTCACTGACATCTGTAAGTACTCTGGTGCTCTTTTTCTTAAAGCATTATTAGCAGTACATGTTTATAGGAAGTATACATAGACCTTTGTCCATCAGGTTCTCAGTTGGTGGTTCGTGATTAACATTGCATTTGAAAAGGGGTCTGTCGACAAAAAAAAGTTTGAGAACCTCTGTAATAGCCCATATTTTCAAAATTGAATAATGTAATCCATACTTGGTCACCTAAATAAAAATTGCCTCTGTTTCATAGCACCAACAGCTCCCATGGAAGTCAGCAGTTTTGAAAATTGGGCATCATATTTGGTGCTCTGATATAGATTTGGGAGTCTAGTTTTAGGCTTCTAGGTTTGAAAATCATAGCCACAGTCACTAACTTCCTGTTGTTTTGATTTACTTTGTTTATGTGTAGCATTATTGGAATGAACCTAAAACTTTTGTGATATTATCCTCACATTCTAGCCAAGGACCTGACCCTACTGAAGTTAATGTCAAAACTCCCATTGGCTTCAGTGGTGCAGAACAGATGCAAATGAGTAAACTAGCCAGCAGGATATATTGTGGAGAAATAGTAGTAAAAGTTTCTCATTAACACCATTGGATATGAACTTTGCAAGAAAATGCTTGGAGGTAGTCTCTGATAGCTGGATATTCTTTAGAAAAATGAATTAGGAACTGTAGTTGCTGGTTAAGGGAGCAGCATCACTTCTTTGAGTACTTCAAACAGTGAAGGTGATTCAGTGTCTTCAGTCTGTTAGAAAAAAAAATCCTTACAGTTAAGTACTTGCTTATACTCTGCAGTTATTGGTATGATATAATATTTTACACTTGGATAAGTATAGATTTTGAATAAAAGGAATGTAATTACACTGAATAAATGTTCCTCATAAGGGGAAAATTCTCTTGTTCATTTCATTAATGCTTCATTCACCTAGCAGTTAACTAATTTAATTTCACTCCTGGTGTTAAAGGTCTGTGTTTTTTAATTTTTTGAAAACAGTTTTTTATTATTATTAATGGAAAGTGGTAGATCAGCCAGAACATTAAAACAAAGAAGTAACTACTATACAATGCGTAGTGCATATGCCTATGTGTATGTTTATAAAATATATTTGTGACTTTAGAGAAGTAATAAAACAAATTAAAAAAATTAACAAGAGATATTTGGAATGATCTCTTCTGAGATTTAAGCAACAGAAAGCCAATGAGAAATAATGGATTATAGAGAACTTAAAAGGTGATACATCTGTCACATCCTACGTCCTTTAGTCTCCCATGCAAGTAGTCCCGTTGACTTCAGTGATACTGCTCATGCATGTTAGTGTTTGCAGGAGCAGGCCACAGATGTGTGTCCTTCTGGGTATGTATATACAATACTGTGCATTTTGTTTTGAGGTGAACAAGTTCATGGTACAAAACCAGTAAAAATTGGCAAGCATTCAAGATGAACAATTAATTACCGGGCAGATATTCAGTGGGGGAGGAGGGGCGAGGTTTTTGGTATGGGTTTAGTATAGTCTAGCTAAAAATATAAATCTGTAGACATAGGTTTGGGCCAAATTCTGATACCCTTACTCTCTAGTGTAAAGTATTATTCAG
>NW_020699971.1:0-1648 GCF_002925995.2 Terrapene triunguis | reverse complement strand
TGCCAACAGTCACACCAACGATAGACAGACTGCAGTAAGAAGCAGGCACACCCATCTCACTGACATCTGTAACTACTCTGGTGCTCTTTTTCTTAAAGCATTATTAGCAGTACATGTTTATAGGAAGTATACATATACCTTTGTCCATCAGATTCTCAGTTGGTGGTTCGTGATTAACATTGCATTTGAAAAGGGGTCTGTCGACAACAAAAAGTTTGAGAACTTCTGTAATAGCCCATATTTTCAAAATTGAATAATGTAATCCATACTTGGTCACCTAAATAAAAATTGCCTCTGTTTCATAGCACCAACAGCTCCCATGGAAGTCAGCAGTTTTGAAAATTGGGCATCATATTTGGTGCTCTGATATAGATTTGGGAGTCTAGTTTTAGGCTTCTAGGTTTGAAAATCATAGCCACAGTCACTAACTTCCTGTTGTTTTGATTTACTTTGTTTATGTGTAGCATTATTGGAATGTACCTAAAACTTTTGTGATATTATCCTCACATTCTAGCCAAGGACCTGACCCTACTGAAGTTAATGTCAAAACTCCCATTGGCTTTAGTGGTGCAGAACAGATGCAAATGAGTAAACTAGCCAGCAGGATATATTGTGGAGAAATAGTAGTGAAAGTTTCTCATTAACACCATTGGATATGAACTTTGCAAGAAAATGCTTGGAGCTAGTCTCTGATAGCTGGATATTCGTTAGAAAAATGAATTAGGAACTGTAGTTGCTGGTTAAGGGAGGGTCCCTCCCCCATCACTTCTTTGAGTACTTCAAACAGTGAAGGTGATTCAGTGTCTTCAGTCTGTTAGAAAAAAAAATCCTTACAGTTAAGTACTTGCTTATACTCTGCAGTTATTGGTATGATGTAATATTTTACACTTGGATAAGTATAGATTTTGAATAAAAGGAATGTAATTACACTGAATAAATGTTCCTCATAAGGGGAAAATTCTCTTGTTCATTTCATTAATGCTTCATTCACCTAGCAGTTAACTAATTTAATTTCACTCCTGGTGTTAAAGGTCTGTGTTTTTTAATTTTTTGAAAACAGTTTTTTATTATTATTAATGGAAAGTGGTAGATCAGCCAGAGCATTAAAACAAAGAAGTAACTACTATACAATGCGTAGTGCATATGCCTGTGTGTATGTTTATAAAATATATTTGTGACTTTAGAGAAGTAATAAAACAAATTAAAAAAATTAACAAGAGATATTTGGAATGATCTCTTCTGAGATTTAAGCAACAGAAAGCCAATGAGAAATAATGGATTATAGAGAACTTAAAAAGTGATACATCTGTCACATCCTACGTCCTTTAGTCTCCCATGCAAGTAGTCCCGTTGACTTCAGTGATACTGCTCATGCATGTTAGTGTTTGCAGGAGCAGGCCACAGATGTGTGTCCTTCTGGGTATGTATATACAATACTGTGCATTTTGTTTTGAGGTGAACAGGTTCATGGTAAAAATTGGCAAGCATTCAAGATGAACAATTAATTGCCGGGCAGATATTCAGTGGGGGAGGAGGGGCGAGGTTTTTGGTATGGGTTTAGTATAGTCTAGCTAAAAATATAAATCTGTAGACATAGGCTTGGGCCAAATTCTGATACCCTTACTCTATAGTGTAAAGTATTATTCAG
>NW_020699970.1:0-2126 GCF_002925995.2 Terrapene triunguis | reverse complement strand
CTTATTATCAAGTTTTTATAAAACCATATAGACTGCACAACGTCACACCCTCCTCCTGAACTTACTGCCAGAGACTTGGACACTGACCATGGCGGAGGCAGTATACCTAAAACTCGGTTTTGGGCTCCCCTATGGGGCAGACACTCCTGTGTCCCCCAAAAGGGAAAGAGACCCTGATCCAGCTGTAGGCTCACAGCTCCAAGCTATGAGAGACCCTTCGCTGGCCAGCAAAATCCCCCCCCTTTCACTCAGGTTGGGTTTGCTTCCAGCTAGAGTCCTTGGGGTTTGTTCCCACCGCAGCAGTCACCAGGACCCCAACTTCCAGCTCCAGGATACATGTCTCTGTGCACCTCTTCCACTCCATTACAGCCAGGTCATGCTTCTGGGTCTTACTTGCTTTGTCTCTTAAGTCCAGGCTGGTGGGCAGCCTTTTCCTTTCCCAGGTCTGCCTTTTCCCAGGCAAATTGTACATCAATTTCCATTTGTCTTCCCTTGAGACCATCACTCGATGAGCTGGGATATCACAGAGAATACCCTCCTGCCAGAACAGGCACCCCTCCACTCCTGTCTTGCTAGGTTAGACACTCCAGTCAGCTTCAGCACAGACAGAGGTTGGGCCACACCCATCTGCAGTTCACTGAAACTGAGATGCACTCGGCTCAGGGGCTTCTTAGTTAACAGAGACATTCCCAGCGCCCATTGTTCAGTCTTTCTGGGCAATTTGCAACTTGTGTAGTTTTAGCTTCTTTTCATCTTCAGTCTTACTTATTTTGCTTCCTTTTCTGTCCCTACTTCCCTTTCCCGAAATAAGCAAACAGAAAATAACAAACCAGTAACCACTTTGTCTGTTCTCCAGCCACCACACTTAAAACTCACTTAAAATCACTACCAGTATCTCAAAGCAATCAGCTGTGCACAGATCCTGCTCGACTACGCCACTGTGACGGGTTAGATCACAGAAACCCCCTTGGGAGCTGCCACCCGATGTGCCAAGACTACCCCTGCTTCTGTTTTCCCTGCCAGCTCAGGACTCCAGCACCCTGTCTTGCTGAATTAGACACTCCAGTCCCCTTCAACACAGACCCAGGGTCTGAATCACTTGTCCCAAAGCTGCAAGTTTACCTAAAAACAGCTCACAGGAGTGTGCTTGTCTTTAGCACTCAGATGCCCAACTCCCAATGGGGTCTAAACCCAGATAAATCCGTTTTATCCTGCATAAAGCTTATGCTGGGCAAACTCATAAATTGTTCGCCCTCTATAACACTGATAGAGAGATATGCACAGTTGTTTGCTCCCCCAGGTATTAATACATACTCTGAGTAAATTACTAAATAAAAAGTGATTTTATTAAATACAGACAGTAGGATTTAAGTGGTTCAAAGTAGTAACGGACAGAACAAAGTAAGTCACAAGCAAAATAAAATAAAATGCGCAAATCTATGCATAATCAAACTAAATACAGATAATCTCACCCTCAGAGATGCTTCAGTAAGTTTTTCTCAGACTGGACACCTTCCAGGCCTGGGCACAATTCTTTCCCCTGGTACAGCTCTTGTTCCAGCTTAGGTGTTAGCTAGGGGATTCTCCATGATGGCTCCTCTCCCTCTTTCTTCTGTTCCACCCCTTTATATATCTTTTGCATAAGGCGGGAACCCTTTGTCCCTCTGGGTTTCCACCCCCCCTCACTGGAAAAGCGCCAGGTTAAAGATGGATTCCAGTTCAGGTGACATGATCACATGTCACTGCAAGACTTCATTACTCACTTGCCAGCACACACATATACAGGGAAACTCTCAGGTAAACAGCCATCTGCAGACAATGGGAGTCATCAAGATTCCAAACCATCATTAATGGCCTACACTTTCCATAATTACAATAGGCCCTCAGAGTTACATTTTATATTTCTAGTTTTAGATACAAGAGTGGTACATTTATACAAATCAGATGATCATACTCAGTAGATTATAAGCTTTGTAATGATATCTTACAAGAGACCTTTTGCATGAAGCATATCCCAGTTACGTTACATTCACTTATTACCGTATTTTCTCTAAAACTATCCCAGTTACATTATATTGACTTATTATCAAGTTTTTATAAAACCATATAGACTGCACAACGTCACA
>NW_020699969.1:0-1631 GCF_002925995.2 Terrapene triunguis | reverse complement strand
AGAACAATCTCTTCGGAGAACGTACTGCAGCACAACTATGCACAGAATACACTTTTAGACACTGAGTAATGAGTGCTGTAAGGGCTCAAGTCCTGCTCATCTTGCTCATGTGATCAGCATTTGGCCCAAGACAGTGTTATCTAGGGTGACCAGACGTCCCGATTTTATCGGGACTGTCCCGAAATTTGCTTGTTTGTCCTGCGTACCGACCAATGTTAGGTCGGGACACTGGACAAACAAGCAAGGCTCCCAAGCACAGGCGGAGCCCGGAAGGGCTCGCGCCCTCCCCCCACCCTGACTCCACCCTCTCCTTCCCCCATTGGATTCCCTCCCCAAATCCCCACCCCCATCCCCATCCTCTCACTGCCCCATTGGCTCCCTTCCCAAATCCCCGCCTCTTCCCAAGCACGCCAGGCCCGGGAGACGCAGGGGAGCACGGGGCTGGGGTGAGTGTGAGTCTGGCCTGGTCCCGAGCAGGCAGGACTCGGGCGCTGTACCTGGAGGGAGAGTAGGGAGGCGGCCCGCAGGGCTAGGCAGCAGCTGTTCTCCCCACCTAGGCAGCGGGACTCGGGAGCAGCCGCTGCTGCAGCTCCCACTGCCGCGGGGGGAGGAAGCGGCCAAGCACGTAGCGCTCGGCGGCTGAGGCTCTGGTGCCCGGGCCCGAACCCCCCAAGCCTGGGCCTGCTGCGGGGACCCAGCAGCGCGCACGCTGCGCCCTGCCCCTGGCCAGTCGTGTCTGGGCTGCTGCTCAGCTGGTGCAATCCCGTGGGCGGCCCTGGGGCGGAGGCATCGGCAGCCCAGTTCGTTCCCCTGTGGGTCCCTAGCGGGATGGGGGGCTGGGGCCTGCTGCCCCCACTTTGGGGCCACCCGCGAGATTGTACCAGCTGGGCAGCCAGCCCAGACGCAACTGGCCAGGGGCCGGGCTCGGGGGGTTCGCGGGCGCCAGAGCCGCAGCCACTGAGCACCACGTTCTTGGCCAGCGGCTGCTTCTTGCCCCCGCGGCAGTGGGAGCTGCAGCAGCGGCTGCTCCCAAGTCCCACTGCCTAGGTGGGGAGAACAGCCGCCGCCTGGCCCTGCAGGCCAGCCCCCTACTCTCCCTCCAGGTACGGCGCCCAAGTCCTGCCTGCTCGGGGCCCGGCTGGACTCACACTCACCCCAGCCCCGTGCTCCCGGGCCTCCCTCCAGCACTTGCGGAGGGAAGAGGAACGGGAGGGGGGTTATTTTTTTGCTCTGCCGCCGTTTTTTTCCCCCCTCTGCCCCCCCGCCCCCGGATATTTGACCTGGGTGATCTGGTCACCCTAGTGTTATCCTATAATCATACTGTGGTAACTGGAAATGTCATCACAGAACAAGTTAGCTGAACATTAGATGCGCCAAACTGTGTTAGAGAAACATTAAAGTTGCACTGACTGTTAAAATAAGAAAAAGAAAAAATAGAAATCCAAACATATTGTTCCTACAGCTATGCAAACTTAGCCACATTGCACAGATCTGCTCTTTGATTTGTTGCTGTTGCTAAATCCAGAGCGGAAATTGCTCTGTTACCCTAAAACAATGACTGAAGTGTGGGTCTCCATATTCAGCGGGCCTCAGTGATTTCCATACCAAATCTGCACAGTTTGCAAGAAAAT
>NW_020699968.1:0-1976 GCF_002925995.2 Terrapene triunguis | reverse complement strand
TGTGACCCTTTTATTAATATAAAGGGTTTGAATTTGCTGCTGAGAGAGACAATGTTCCTATACGCAAATGGATTCCAAGGGGAAACTGAGGTAGGTGCAGCACCCTGCTGCAGAAGGGCTCCCTGAGTGGGGGCCGTCCTACTCCACATCTCTTTGTTAAACTGATTTCTCTTAATAGTGTCTTCAACTATATCTTTATTTAGCTTCTAGTCTCTCTCCTTGAAAGAGATTACAGGGTTTCCAAGAAAATCCATGACACGCTGTATTGTAAAGTAATTTTTACAATATTATCAAAAACACAAAATGTCGAAGCTGTAAAATTCCAACTGATTTTTCTCCTTTCCAGCAAAAAATGCTGCAAAAGAACAATCTCTTCAGAGAATGTACTGCAGCACAACTATGCACAGAACACACTTTTAGACACTGAGTAATGAGTGCTGTAAGGGCTCGAGTCCTGCTCATCTTGCTCATGTGATCAGCATTTGGCCCAAGACAGTGTTATCTAGGGTGACCAGACGTCCCGATTTTATCAGGACTGTGCCGAAATTTGCTTGTTTGTCCTGCGTTCCGACCAATGTTAGGTCGGGACACTGGACAAACAAGCAAGGCTCCCACGCACAGGCGGAGCCCGGAAGGGCTCGCGCCCCCCCCCCGCCCTGACTCCGCCTCCTCCTCCCCCCATTGGATTCCTCCCCAAATCCCCGCCCCCATCCCCGCCCTCTCACTGCCCCATTGGTTCCCTCCCCAAATCCCCGCCTCTTCCCAAGCACGCCATGCCCGGGAGACGCAGGGGAGCGCGGGGCCGGGGTGAGTGAGAGTCCGGCCTGGCCCCGAGCAGGCAGGACTCGGGCACCATACCTGGAGGGAGAGTAGGGGGGCGGCCCGCGGGGCCAGGTGGTGGCTGTTCTCCCCACCTAGGCAGCGGGACTCGGGAGCAGCTGCTCCTGCAGCTCCCACTGCCGCGGGGGGAGGAAGCGGCCAAGCACGTGGCGCTCGGCGGCTGCGGCTCTGGCGCCCGGGCCCGAACCCCCCCGAGCCCGGGCCTGCTGCGGGGACCCAGCAGCGCGCACGCTGCGTCCTGCCCCTGGCCAGTCGCGTCTGGGCTGCTGCTCAGCTGGTGCTATCCCACGGGCGGCCCCGGGGCGGAGGCATCGGCAGCCCAGTTCGTTCCCCTGTGGGTCCCTAGCGGGATGGGGGGGCTGGGGCCTGCTGCCCCCACTCCTGGGCCGCCCGCAAGATTGCACCAGCTGGGCAGCAGCCCAGACGCGACTGGCCAGGGGCCGGGCTCGGGGGGTTCGCGGGCGCCAGAGCCGCAGCCACCGAGCACCACGTTCTTGGCCAGCGGCCGCTTCCTCCTCCCGCTGCAGTGGGAGCTGCAGCAGCGGCTGTTCCCGAGTCCCGCTGCTTAGGTGGGGAGAACAGCCGCCGCCTGGCCCCACGGGCCGCCCCCCTACTCTCCCTCCAGGTACGGCGCCCGAGTCCTGCCTGCTCGGGGCCAGGCCGGACTCACATTCACCCCAGCCCCACGCTCCCGGGCCTCCCTCCAGCGCTTGCGGAGGGAGGAGGAATGGGGGAGAGTGGGGTTGTTTTTTTTTGCTCTGCCCCCCTGCACCCGCGTCCCGATATTTGACCTGGGTGATCTGGTCACCCTAGTGTTATCCTATAATCATACTGTGGTAACTGGAAATGTCATCACAGAACAAGTTAGCTGAACAGAAACTGTATGTAACATTAGATGCGTCATACTGTGTTAGAGAAACATTAAAGTTGCACTGACTGTTAAAATAAGAAGAAAAAAATAGAAATCCAAACATATTGTTCCTACAGCTATGCAAACTTAGCCACATTGCACAGATCTGCTCTTTGATTTGTTGCTGTTGCTAAATCCAGACCGGAAATTGCTCTGCTACCCTAAAACAATGACTGAACTGTGGGTCTCCATATTCAGTGGGCCTCAGTGATTTCCATACCAAATC
>NW_020699967.1:2988-3493 GCF_002925995.2 Terrapene triunguis | reverse complement strand
AGTTGGGATTGTATTTTCCAATGTGCATTTCTTTGCATTTATCAACAATGAATTTTGAACATTGAACATTGCCATTTTGTTGCCCAGTCACCCAATTTGGTGAGATCCTTGTGTAGCTCTTTGCAGTCTGCTTGGGATTTAACTATCTTGAGTAGTTTTTTTATCATCTGCAAATTTTGCCACCTCACTGTTTACTCCTTTTTCCAGATCATTTATGAATATGTTGAACAGCACTGGTCTCAGTTCAGACCCCAGGGGGACACCACCATTTACCTCTCTCCATTCTGAAAACTGACCATTTATTCCTACTCTGTTTCCTATCTTTTAACCAGTTGCCAATTCATGAGAGGACCTTATTAGGTACCTGTATGGTACAATAATTCTGCACTGAATCAGTTGATTCAATTGCTTATTCTTTGGGGTGCAGAGACCCTCTGTTCTCCCCCTGGGGTGACAGAACCCTGATTGTCACATCTGTCTTTCAGGCTCTGTCCCAGCCTCTCAC
>NW_020699967.1:0-2888 GCF_002925995.2 Terrapene triunguis | reverse complement strand
TCATTTATGAATATGTTGAACAGCACTGGTCTCAGTTCAGACCCCAGTGGGACACCACCATTTACCTCTCTCCATTCTGAAAACTGACCATTTATTCCTACTCTGTTTCCTATCTTTTAACCAGTTGCCAATTCATGAGAGGACCTTATTAGGTACCTGTATGGTACAATAATTCTGCACTGAATCAGTTGATTCAATTGCTTATTCTTTGGGGTACAGAGACCCTCTCTTCTCCCCCTGGGGTGACAGAACCCTGATTGTCACATCTGTCTTTCAGGCTCTGTCCCAGCCTCTCACAGAGATGTATCCTGCAGCCAACCCAGCTCAGGGAGCAGTGGGGACAGGTGATCTCATCCTGTCAACCCAAGCAACATGGGTCTCATTGAGGCTCACATGGAAGATCCCATGCATCTCCTGGAGGTAAGAACCGTTGACTCTTCCTGCCATTTGGGGCTCTTGCAACAAACGGGGCTACTGCTACATATCCTGGTTGGGCGCTTTCCCTATCCCTGGATCCCAGCCCTGGCACAGAGACCTATTTCTCATCATGATATCCTCGTTTTTTTCTCAGAGGATGTGTCCAGGATCCTGGATAATGTTTTCTGCAGGAGGTTTGAATGGGGAGAGATCACTCACTGTCACGACCCAGAGGTCTTCAACCCGGGGCTGTAGGGTTCATGGAAGCAGCCACACTCCAACCCTCCACCTGGAAGCCTGCTGAAAATTGCTTACCTAGGACCCATGAAGTTCAGGCCCAGTTTGAGGCTCCACTCCTGAGGTCCTATTGGAGGAGTCCCAGAGAAGCTAATTGGCCCTCTGGCCCTGCTTAAGGCAGCAGCAGGAAAAGGAAGCTGACTGAACACCAGGGCTGCTCCCTGTTCTGGACCGTGTGCTGCCTGTTTCTGCTGCCGCTCCCCTGGCTTGATTTCGTGGCATCTGATTTGTGGTTGTGATTGCAAGTTTCTCTTGTACTTCTGATCTTCCAGTATCCTGACCCAGCTGACTCTCAACTCCTGTCATGTGAGTGTGGACTCTGGCTCTGACAAGTAGGTCTGGCTGCCCTTGACCCAGCCGTGACATTGTACAATTTCTCCAATGCTCTTTTTTGCTGTCCAGCAAGATACACCAGTACCTTGGCTCCCAAAGTCCTGGTTGCCTGCTATTCAAGGGCTGAGGGGTAGTGCTTGTATTGCCCCCACCCCCACCCCAGCTGCTTTTCCTATGGGAATCTCCCTAGAGCAGAGGAGAAATCTCCTCTTTTCTTAGGATCAGTCCCAACAGTAATTCCACCCACCCTGGCCTCACCTCAGCTACTTTGTTGACCTGGGATCAGGGACCACTTTTGAAGCCCTTAGCATGTGGGTGGAGGTGGGAGCAGGGGCTGAAGCTCCAGCAGTTTCCACCAAAGAACACCAAATTGTCTTTCTATGGTCTGACTAGGGCTCACCATCCATCTTGGAGCTGAACACCAGATGGCAGCTGATAGATTGTCCTTGGTGGGCCATGTTCTTGTGTGTGATGGAGCTGTGTGCCAGAGTGGGCCTGGAGAAGATGCACCACGCATGGCCAGGACCGGGCTAAACAGTCTGTAATGGTAGGTGAGTCAAACCATAGCCACATATAGATATCTTGGGCATCCAGAGGGACTGAATCTGGGCCCTTCGCTGCCAAGAGCACAACTCACTCCAATTTGAGTCATTACGGTAGTGACCCTTACCAGCCCCTCTGAGGGGGTCAGTATTATCTCTGTTAGCTGGCACACAGGGATGGAAAGCAACTGTCTGCAAGGTCACACAGAACATCACTGCCAGAGACAGGAAGGAAGCATGGTACTGATACCAGTCCAGCTCCAACCACTAGACTCCACCCGCTTCCAAAGCCAGAGAACCCCAGGAGCCCTGACTCTGACAGGTAGGCCTTAAATGACAAGACCAACCTCCCTCCCACTCAGGAAGCCATAGAAGGGACCATCTGCTGAGCTCGCCTTTGCAATGCCACTGTCAGAGACCATTGCTAGTGGGTGCTAAGTGACTGAGCAGGGAACTCCTTGAGAGACTCTTAGAGACTTGCAGATGTTTCACTGTGACCCTCTGGGTGCTGCGGAAAGAGAGCTGCATTGAAGAGACTCTCCTGCTCTAACAAAGGGTTTCTATGCTCCTAGAGAGTCAGCCAGTGAGGCCAGTTTTCAGAATGTGGAAGAGCTGTTTGGCGATGAGTTGGAGGATTCACCATGTAGATGGCAGCAGCTGCAGTGCCTGGGGTCCCCATGGGCCAAGGCTCCACTCCTCACACACCAAGCTAATTTCCCACTGCTCTCAGTGGGGCTTTGGCTTTAGCTGCTGGGCCTGCGTGTCTAGACAGAGGATTCAGGTATTTCCATCATGCTGCTCAATGGCAAATGCAGCCATCCACAGAAGTGAAGAAGAATGGAAGTGAAAGAGTAAAGCTGGACCATCCGCTGAACTGCTGCAATCAAGTGAGCAGAGCTGGGGAGAGAAGAGGGAGAACGCGAAGGTGGCTGGTGGCAGTAAGGAGGAAAAGCAGTTTGGGAGTCAGGAGCGTAGAAATAAATAGTTAATGATGAATACTGCGGGCTTTGTCTTGTGTGGTGAAGGGTTGAAAATGGGTCTCTTTACTATCACACTCAACTTTAAAATAGCCTTGTACGATGAAAGGGCAGGTCTATAAAGGTAAGAGGTCACTCTAGGGGCTTGACGTCCCAGTTTCTGTCACTACTGCATGCTTCTATCAACATGATCTCAACCCAACAAATCCCTGAGGTGGTAGCAGTAGTGAGCTCTTGTTCTCTTTTTCTGGACTAGCCACCAATAAAAGGACACGATACATGTGGCCAAGGAAATAGAGAGGCATGGGGGTCAGTCGCAGTG
>NW_020699966.1:0-2438 GCF_002925995.2 Terrapene triunguis | reverse complement strand
TTTTGTAGCTCTTTGCAGTCTGCTTGGGATTTAACTATCTTGAGTAGTTTTTTTATCATCTGCAAATTTTGCCACCTCACTGTTTACCCCTTTTTCCAGATCATTTATGAATATGTTGAACAGCACTGGTCTCAGTTCAGACCCCAGGAGGACACCACCATTTACCTCTCACCATTCTGAAAACTGACCATTTATTCCTACCCTTTAACCAGTTACCAATCCATGAGAGGACCTTATTAGGTACCTGTATTGTACAATAATTCTGCATTGAATCAGTTGATTCAATTGCTTATTTTTTGGGGTGCAGAGACCCTCTGTTCTCCCCCTGGGGTGACAGAACCCTGATTGTCACATCTGTCTTTCAGGCTCTATCCCAGCCTCTCACAGAGATGTATCCTGCAGCCAACCCAGCTCAGGGAGCCGTGAGGACAGGTGATCTCATCCTGTCAACCCAAGCAACATGGGTCTCATTGAGGCTCAGATGGAAGATCCCATGCATCTTGTGGAGGTAAGAACCGTTGACTCTTCCTGCCACTTGGGGCTCTTGCAACAAACGGGGCTACTGCTACATACCCTGGTTGGGAGCTTTCCCTATCCCTGGATTCCAGCCCTGGTACAGAGACCTATTTCTCATCATGATATCCTCATTTTATTCTCCGAGGATGTGTCCAGGATCCTGGATAATGTTTTCTGCAGGAGGTTTGAACGGGGAGAGATCACTCACTGTCAGGACCCAGAGGTCTTCAACCCGGGGCTGTAGGGTTCATGGAAGCAGCCACACTCCAACCCTCCACGTGGAAGCCTGCTAAAAATTGCTTACCTAGGACCCACGAAGTTCAGCCCCAGTTTGAGGCTCCACTCCTGAGGTCCTATTGGAGGAGTCCCAGAGAAGCTAATTGGTCCTCTGGCCCTGCTTAAGGCAGCAGCAGGAAAAGGAAGCTGACGGAACACCAGGGCTGCTCCCTGTTCTGGACCATGTGCTGCCTGTTTCTGCTGCTGCTCCCCTGGCTTGATTTCGTGGCATCTGATTTGTGGTTGTGATTGCAAGTTTCTCTTGTGCTTCTGATCTTCCAGAATCCTGACCCAGCTGACTCTCAACTCCTGTCATGTGAGTGTGGACTCTGGCTCTGACCAGTAGGTCTGGCTGCCCTTGACCCAGCCGTGACATTGTACAATTTCTCCAATGCTCTTTTTTGCTATCCAGCAAGATACACCGGTACCTTGGCTTCCAAAGTCCTGGTTGCCTGCTATTCAAGGGCTGAGGGGTAGTGCTTGTATTGCCCCCACCCCCACCCCAGCTGCTTTTCCTATGGGAATCTCCCTAGAGCAGAGGAGAAATCTGCTCTTCTCTTAGGATCAGTCCCAACAGTAATTCCACCCACCCTGGCCTCAGCTCAGCTACTTTATTGACCTGGGATCAGGGACCACTTTTGAAGCCCTTAGCATGTGGGTGGAGGTGGGAGCAGAGGCTGAAGCTCCAGCAGTTTCCACCAAAGAACACCACCTTGTCTTTCTATGGTCTGACTAGGACTCACCATCCATCTAGGAGCTGAACACCAAATGGGAGCTGATAGATTGTCCTTGGTGGGCCATGTTCTTGTGTGTGATGGAGCTGTGTGCCAGAGAGGGCCAGGAGAAGATGCACCACGCATGGTCAGGACCGGGCTAAACAGTCTGTAATGGTAGGTGAGTCAAACCATAGCCACATATAGATATCTTGGGCATCCATGGGGACTGAATCTGGGCCTTTCGCTGCCAAGAGCACAACTCACTCCAATTTGAGTCATTACAGTAGTGACCCCTACCAGCCCCTCTGAGGGGGTCAGTATTATCTCTGTTAGCTGGCGCACAGGGATAGAAAGCAACTGGCTGCAAGGTCACACACAACACCACTGCCAGAGGCAGGAGGGAAGCATGGTACTGATACCAGTCCAGCTCCAACCACTAGACTCCACCCACCTCTAAAGCCAGAGAACCCCAGGAGCCCTGACTCTGACAGCTAGGCCTTAAATGACAAGACCAACCTCCCTCCCACTCAGGAAGCCATAGAAAGGGACCATCTGCTGAGCTCCCCTTTGCAATGACAGTGTCAGAGACCATTGCTAGTGGGTGCCATGTGACTGAGCAGGGAACTCCTTGAGAGACTCCTCGAGACTTGCAGGTGTTTCACTGTGACCCTCTGGGGTCCGTGGAAAGAGAGCTGCATTGAAGAGACTCTCCTGCTCTAACAAAGGGTTTCTATGCTCCTAGAGAGTCAGCCAGTGAGGCCAGTTTTCAGAATGTGGAAGAGCTGTTTGGCGATGGGTTGGAGGATTCACCATGTAGGTGGCAGCAGCTGCAGTGCCTGGGGTCCCCATGGGCCAAGCCTCCACTCCTGACACACTAAGCTAATTTCCCACTGCTCTCAGTGGGGCTTTGGCTTTAGCTGCTGGGCCTGC
>NW_020699965.1:0-1057 GCF_002925995.2 Terrapene triunguis | reverse complement strand
ATTTCAAACTGGTGCTGTTTGTGGGTGAAACCCCCAGACAGATTGGCGTCAGCACTATCCAGTATGCTTGATGGCCTATCAAAGGCAATCCGCTATACAATGAACCCATTGAGAGAAGGCAGGGGTTACACGTGTGAGTCAGCAGGACATGTAGGGTAGGGTCATGTCTGTGAACAGGGGCAGGGTCGGCTCTAGCTTTTTTGCTGCCCCAAGCACGGCAGGCAGGCTGCCTTTGGTCCCAGGTCCCGCGGATTCGGTGGCTTGCCTGCGGGAGGTCCGCCGGCCCCATGGCTTCGGAGTACCTGCCACCAATTTGCCGCCGAAGCCGCGGGACCAGCGGACCTCCCACAGGCAAGCCGCCAAAGGCTGCCTGACTGCCGTCCTCACAGGGACCGGCAGGGCGCCCCCCGCGGCTTGCTGCCCCAGGCATGCGCTTGGAGCACTGGTGCCTGGAGTCACCACTGACAGGGGACTGCAAGAACCCATGTGCTGTGAGTTTTTGTTTGGGACAAAGGAAGTACAAGGCACATGGCAAAGGATATAAAAGGCATCTGCATCTTCTCCATTCTGTCTTCAGTCCTGCTTCTCACCTCTGGAGTAACTTCTCTACAAACTGAAGCCCTGAACAAAGGACTCAATGACCTATCCAAGCTTTGGGTGTGTTGCAGAGGGACTCTACGAGCCAGCAAACTCACCAATACTCACTGGTGAGCTGGAGCCGGTTCGCGGGAACTGGTTGTTAAATTGTCCAACCGGTTCTAAAAGGGCTTCTAAATTTAACAACCAGTAAGTTGAAGTGATTCAGGAGTGTAGCTGGGGGGGAGCAGGGGGAGCGGCTGCTCCCCTTGAGCACATTATCCAAAAGTGGCGCCTTAGGCGCCGATCCTGTGGGTGTTCCAGCTCTCCGCCCCGCTCCCTGGCCCCAGCTCACCTCTGCCTCCTCCTCCTCCCCTGAACGCTCCGCCCCACTTCTCCTCCTCCCCCCCGCTTCCCGCGAATCAGCTGTTTGTGCGGGAAGCCTGGGAGGGCGGAGAAGCGGTGCGGCGGCTTCGTGCTC
>NW_020699964.1:0-1057 GCF_002925995.2 Terrapene triunguis | reverse complement strand
ATTTCAAACTGGTGCTGTTTGTGGGTGAAACCCCCAGACAGATTGGCGTCAGCACTATCCAGTATGCTTGATGGCCTATCAAAGGCAATCCGCTATACAATGAACCCATTGAGAGAAGGCAGGGGTTACACGTGTGAGTCAGCAGGACATGTAGGGTAGGGTCATGTCTGTGAACAGGGGCAGGGTCGGCTCTAGCTTTTTTGCTGCCCCAAGCACGGCAGGCAGGCTGCCTTTGGTCCCAGGTCCCGCGGATTCGGTGGCTTGCCTGCGGGAGGTCCGCCGGCCCCATGGCTTCGGAGTACCTGCCACCAATTTGCCGCCGAAGCCGCGGGACCAGCGGACCTCCCACAGGCAAGCCGCCAAAGGCTGCCTGACTGCCGTCCTCACAGGGACCGGCAGGGCGCCCCCCGCGGCTTGCTGCCCCAGGCATGCGCTTGGAGCACTGGTGCCTGGAGTCACCACTGACAGGGGACTGCAAGAACCCATGTGCTGTGAGTTTTTGTTTGGGACAAAGGAAGTACAAGGCACATGGCAAAGGATATAAAAGGCATCTGCATCTTCTCCATTCTGTCTTCAGTCCTGCTTCTCACCTCTGGAGTAACTTCTCTACAAACTGAAGCCCTGAACAAAGGACTCAATGACCTATCCAAGCTTTGGGTGTGTTGCAGAGGGACTCTACGAGCCAGCAAACTCACCAATACTCACTGGTGAGCTGGAGCCGGTTCGCGGGAACTGGTTGTTAAATTGTCCAACCGGTTCTAAAAGGGCTTCTAAATTTAACAACCAGTAAGTTGAAGTGATTCAGGAGTGTAGCTGGGGGGGAGCAGGGGGAGCGGCTGCTCCCCTTGAGCACATTATCCAAAAGTGGCGCCTTAGGCGCCGATCCTGTGGGTGTTCCAGCTCTCCGCCCCGCTCCCTGGCCCCAGCTCACCTCTGCCTCCTCCTCCTCCCCTGAACGCTCCGCCCCACTTCTCCTCCTCCCCCCCGCTTCCCGCGAATCAGCTGTTTGTGCGGGAAGCCTGGGAGGGCGGAGAAGCGGTGCGGCGGCTTCGTGCTC
>NW_020699963.1:0-1010 GCF_002925995.2 Terrapene triunguis | reverse complement strand
ATCAGCACTATCCAGTATGCTTGATGGCCTATCAAAGGCAATCAGCTGTACAATGAACCCATTGAGAGAAGGCAGGGGTTACACGTATGAGTCAGCAGGACATGTAGGGTAGGGTCGTGTCTGTGAACAGGGGCAGGGTCGGCTCTAGCTTTTTTGCTGCCCCAAGCATGGCAGGCAGGCTGCCTTTGGTCCCAGGTCCCGCGGATTCGGTGGCTTGCCTGCGGGAGGTCCGCCGGCCCCATGGCTTCGGAGTACCTGCCACCAATTTGCCGCCGAAGCCGCGGGACCAGCGGACCTCCTGCAGGCAAGCCGCCAAAGGCTGCCTGACTGCCGTCCTCACAGGGACCGGCAGGGCACCCCCCGCGCCGTGCCGCCCCAGGCATGCGCTTGGAGCGCTGGTGCCTGGAGTCACCGCTGACAGGGGACTGCAAGAACCCATGTGCTGTGAGTTTTTGTTTGGGACAAAGGAAGTACAAGGCACATGGCAAAGGATATAAAAGGCATCTGCATCTTCTCCATTCTGTCTTCAGTCCTGCTTCTCACCTCTGGAGTAACTTCTCTACAAACTGAAGCCCTGAACAAAGGACTGAATGACCTATCCAAGCTTTGGGTGTGTTGCAGAGGGACTCTACAAGCCAGCAAACTCACCAATACTCACTGGTGAGCTGGAGCCGGTTCGTGGGAACTTGTTGTTAAATTGTCCAACCGGTTCTAAAAGGGCTTCTAAATTTAACAACCGGTAAGTTGAAGTGATTCAGGAGCGTAGCTGGGGGGGAGCAGGGGGAGCGGCTGCTCTCCTTGAGCACATTATCCAAAAGTGGCGCCTTAGGCGCCGATCCTGTGGGTGTTCCAGCTCTCCGCCCCGCTCCCTGGCCCCAGCTCACCTCTGCCTCCTCCTCCTCCCCTGAACGCTCCGCCCCACTTCTCCTCCTCCCCCCCACTTCCCGCGAATCAGCTGTTTGCGCGGGAAGCCTGGGAGGGCGGAGAAGCGGTGCGGCGGCTTCGTGCTC
>NW_020699962.1:0-3529 GCF_002925995.2 Terrapene triunguis | reverse complement strand
CCCCGCTTCCTGATAACCAGTGGAGGGAGGGGAGGGGATCAGGAGCACAGTTTGTGACTGATTTGTGAGTCTAACTTCAGTGTTAACCACCAGTTTTGGAAGAATTAGCTCTCCTTTATGCAGCCTGCCCTGACCTTGGCATTTTCAGTGTTGGCTATCTTAGGCACCTATGGGTCACATTGGCATAGTTTTGGTAGGATCCACAAAACCAGAACATTTGGGTTTTGGATCAGGACCCCACGCTATTCAAAATTTTAAATTTGATACGGAAAGCATTAAAGGTTGAAGTTAGTCACAATGAGTGATCCACAAGCAAAACTACATGCCCTGAGAGACAGAGTCTTCAGCATGAGAGAGAAATGGCCGAGAATACAAGAGAAGCAAGCCCTGGTCCAGCTGGAAAAAGAAGTTGAAAAGAGAGACAGAGAATCTCACAGGAGGTGAATGGAAATGCTGCAAGCTGAGACAGCACTTGCAAGACTTAAGCTCCAAATCAAAATAGTGAAAGAACACCAGAAACTGTGTCACCCTGGAAGTCCAGCTCCTCTCTACAGCAAAGATTAGGATAGAATCTGTCCAGTTTATAACAACGTTGGTATGTTGTTTGATAATGACATGATAAATATGTTTAATCAGGTTGATGTCATAACCCGGTCCCAGAGAGAGTATGAATGTGAATCTTCCGCGTTATCTGTAACTAACAGGGAGATTTGTGAAGCAGGGGTGTATGACTCTAAGAGTACGTCTATACTTACCTCCGGGTTCAGCGGTAAGCAATCGATCTTCTGGGATCGATTTATCGCGTCTTGTCTAGACGCGATAAATTGATCCCAGAAGTGCTCGCCGTCGACACCGGTACTTCTGCTCCACGAGAGGAGTACGCGGAGTCGACGGGGAAGCGTGCCTGCCGCATGTGGACCCGCGGTAAGTACCTTGTAGTTCAAACTAAGATACTTCGACTTCAGCTACGTTATTCACATAGCTGAAGTTGCGTATCTTAGTTCGAACTGGGGGGTTAGTGTGGACTAGCCCTAAGCAGTTGTCTGTGGTTAACCAGGTATGCTATGACAAGGAAGAGCATATCTCTAGTCTTGAGATTGTGAAAAATAGCTGTTTGCCTAGTCAGAAAAGCAGTTTATATGTTGAAGAAATTTCTGAATGTCTGTCATAATATCTCAGAAGTGAATCTGGAATTGGATGAAGCACAGAAAGAACTCATTGCTCAGGAAAATATTTCTCTAGAGCAGATTGAAGTTGATGTTCAGGTTAAAGCCCTAATTGAGGAAGGAAAGGGCAGATTTTGGTGGGTGATGGATTGTTGACAAGTGAAGCTTATAAAAGTAAGTTTGAACAATGTAGAAGCAATTTGCTTAAAGTGGCTCAGTATGATGAGCCACTGTCTGTGAAAAGCTGCAGTTTATCTGTTGAGGGAAATGTCCCAGTTGCTAAGTGTCAAAAATTCTCAGATAACCTTTCTTTTAAATACTTCAATGTGGGGGGCTGAAGAGAAGGTTTAAAGGGAGAGATTGACATAGACAATGTAGATCAGCCTAGGCAGACTTGTGAGCTGATGGCTTTGTATAGTCAGCGGTGTGGGAAAAAAATGTTAGCGGGACATAAGTATCCCTATGCCTTACGTGCTACCAGTGCGGAGAGTTGTGACCAGGAAGGAAGTGCTCCTAAACCTGTGTCTGTTAGGGGCAATGACTTGCCTATGGAGAGTTTCTTCAATTGTTTGTCTGGTGCAAATAGTGCGCATGCTGAAGGAGGGTGTATCTCCAGTCCTTTGTTTTTGGAGCAGACAGAAGGAGCCTCTCAGTTTATGCTGGTTGAGCATTTGTCCCAGAGTTTGTTCTGGACTTAGCTGAAACCCAGGGAGGAGTGTTCCTAAACTTGTTTCTGTTAGGGAAAATGACATTATCACTAAGTTGCATCTGATTAATGTCATAACTAGGTTCCAGGGACCGGGCGACTCTGGTACTTCTATCTTGCCTGTTGCTAGTGCGTTGCTGGGTAAAGATATGACAGCTCTGTTTAATCAGGTTGATGTGACCAGAGCACAAGGGAAGCATGAAGGTGACTTAACTGTGTTACCCACTACCGTTGTAGAAACTTGTAACAAGGAGGGAATGATGGTCCCTAAGCTTCTGTGTGGTAACCTGCATGTTGCCAGTGAGAAAAGCTGCAGAGGGAAAGCAAGTACCATGTGTATGGATCCACTGACCTTGCTTTAGAAAGATCCAGCATGGCTAGCTTAGAGAAGGTTCCAGATGGAGTGAAAATTGTTAGGGAGTTTGAACAGCCCTATAACCAAGTGGCTGTGATTGGCCAGCATATTGAGGAGAATATGTTGCTGGAACATGAATGTCTCCTTGATGATTCTTTAAGTGAACAGTTTGTGTCTCAGGTTCAGAGGGGAAACTGGGTAGCTGAATCTGCAGAGCAGAACAGTCTTATGATTGAACCCTGAAGGATGCAGGAGGGGCAGACAAACACTCACCCCTACATGCTTTGGATATATAATATATGGAGATATACCTATCTCATTGAACTGGAAGGGACCCTGAAAGGTCATCAAGTCCAGCCCCCTGCCTTCACTAGCAGGACCAAGTACTGATTTTGCCCCAGATCCCTAAGTGGCCTCCTCAAGGATTGAACTCACAACCCTGAGTTTAGCAGGCCAATGCTCAAACTACTGAACTATCCCCCCCCCCCCCTTGTAGTCTCATAGTGGACTCGAGTACATCTGATTCCATGTGGAAGCAGAGACTGGTAATGGAAGGACAACAGCACCCTGCTTCTAGGGCTAGAGAAAATGGAAGGTATCTCTTTAAGAAAGAGTCCAGCCTTGGAATAGATAACAGATGAGAATTTGAAAGCTAGTGTCTGGGTAGATGCAAATTACCTTGCTGTCAGAGATGGGGGTAGGAGGATGGAGGGGAGATTTGCCTATAGGTGTTTGCATAGAGGATACACCTGGCCAGAGTTTGTAGGGATAAATTAGCTATTTTCAAGAACTCCTAGCAAGATATGAAGGTAGAATCCACTGTTGATCTAACCAAATATTACCATGGGTTTGTAAAGGGATTCAGTAACATTGCTACATCCACAATAAACCTTACTAAGAAAAAGCCTGTTATAGTAAAACATGATTTTGATAAACCATTTGTTATACACTGATAATTCTGATGTTGAACTGAAAGCTGTAATAATACATAATCAAGAATGAGAATTACTGTGATGCATTAAGCAGTGTCTAGGACACTGCACCCCTTTCTGCATCAATTTTGCATGGGGGAAGTGTGATTCTGTATGAAATAATGTGAGACTTTATGATATTATTGATATCAATATTATAAGATTGCAATGAATCTCACCAGATATGCAGTGTAAGGTATCAGTGAAAATGTTGTGATTTGCCGAGTATGATAATCTTGTCTCATCTTTGTATTGTGAATTACAAAAGTGTGTGATATATCTGTATTTCAAACTGGTGCTGTTTGTGGGTGAAACCCCCAGACAGATTGGC
>NW_020699961.1:0-5684 GCF_002925995.2 Terrapene triunguis | reverse complement strand
AGGAATTTGCACAGCAGATGGAATGTAAGGTACAGGAGTTTCACGGGATTGTTTATATGAGACAATACTGTGCAGTGGATTGAACATGGAATTGGGAAATAGGAGCTCTTGAGGTCTAATCCCAGCGCTGCCACTAACTTGCTGTGTGGGCTCTGGCAAGTCAGGTAACCTTCTATATCTCCGTTTTCCCATTACACAAATTGAGGATAACCTCTCACAGGGTTGCTTGTGCAGATTAACTGATGTTTGTACAGTGCCTAGACGATTAAAAATGCTACATAAGTGCAAAAAAATGTGGTATTGTCTTTCATAATTGAGATACTTATAGTTGTACCAGATCACAGTCTGCATCATTATACAACCCAATTAGCATTTCTGAAAAGGTACCTTTGTGATGTCTTCTATTCAAACTGGATTGGCCAGCAAATAATTGTATTGATAATTTCTTCAAGTAAAAGTATATATACACTGACGGGTTGGATCACAGAAACACCCTTGGGGCTGCCAACTGGTGTGCCAAGACTACTTCTGCCCCTGCTTTCCCTGCCCTCCCAGCTTGGGACTTCAGTGCCCTGCCTGGTTTGAGCCAGACCCGCCTGCTGCAAACCCAGACCCAGGTCTGAACCATGTCCCCTAACAGCTGTAGACTTAGGCCTGGTCTACACTAGGCTTTTATGTCGACTTTAGCGCCGTTATATCGAATTAACCCTGCACCCGTCCACACCAGGAAGCCATTTAGTTCGACATAAAGCTCTCTTTAAATCGATTTCTGTAATCCTCCCCAACGAGAGGATTAGCGCTAAATTCGACATGGCCATATCGAATTAGGCTAGGTGTGGATGGAAATCGACGGTAATAGCTCCGGGAGCTATCCCACAGTGCACCACTCTGTTGACGCTCTGGACAGCAGTCCGAGCTCGGATGCTCTGACCAGCCACACCCCCGGGAAAATTTGAATTCATTTTCATTTTCCTGTCAGGGCAGTTTGAATCTCAGTTCCTCTTTGGACATCGAGGGGAGCTCAGCAGCAGTGGCAACTATGCAGAGCTCTCCAGCAGAGATGGCCGTGCAATCCAATAGAAAGAGGGCCCCAGCATGGACTGATCGGGAAGTCTTGGATCTCATCGCAGTGTGGGGCGATGAGTCCGTGCTTTCAGCGCTGCGCTCCAAAAGAAGGAATGCTAAGATCTACGAGAAGATCTCCAAAGCCATGGCAGAGAGAGGCTACAGCCGGGATGCAACGCAGTGCCGCGTGAAAATCAAGGAGCTGAGACAAGGCTACCAAAAAACCAAAGAGGCTAACGGACGCTCCGGATCCCAGCCCCACACATCCCGTTTCTACGAGGCACTGCATTCCATCCTGGGAGCGGCCGCCACCACTACCCCACCCCTGACCGTGGACTCCGAGGATGGGATCATGTCGGACATGACAGCGGACGGGGAAGATGAAGAAGGAGATGAGGAGGACGAGGCAGTCGACAGCGCTGGCACCGCTGATTTCCCCGACAGCCAGGAGCTCTTCATCACCCTTACCGAGATCCCCTACCAACCGTCCCCATCCCTTACCCCGGACACAGAATCAGGGGACGGATCAAGCAGTAAGTGCTGTAAACATGTAAACATTTATTTAAAACAGAACGGTAATATTTATACTATTAACAATGTATATTTATAAAAGTGCTGTAAACTAGTAAAAAAATAATCAGGTACAAAACAGGAATATTTACAAAGGTAACAAATGGGTTTTGCATGATTTCTCTGTCTTAGGCTCTTCTCAATTTAGTCCCAAGTATTTTAAAAAAATTTCACAATGTCCGTTACTACATGATTCCCAGGCCCAAGACGCTCCACTCCAAAGTCCCAGTGCACCTACGCGAAAATCCGGTCAATGTGGCCGGGGATCGACGAGAAATCCTCGTAGGAGAACTCCTCGTAGGTCTCGTGGAGGTAGAGCTCAAGCCTGTTGATCAGGTTCCGGGGTAGGGCGATCTTAGTGGGCCCTCCGTGGTAGCAGACATGTCCCCTCCATGCCACAATCAGGTACTCGGGGATCATGGCCCGACATAGCATGGCGGCATACGGCCCCGGTTTCTGCATGCTTTCCCGCAGCATGCGTTCTCTCTGGGTGTCCGGGATCCTCAGGAGGGTGATGTCGCTCATGACGCCCTGCTTTGAATTAGGGAGGGGACTGTTAGTATTGGGACTTTTACAGCCACGCGGTGGAGGGAGAGGGGCAGCATACAGGGATCTTTCCCTGGGACAGCCGCGAGGGGGTGGGACAGGGGCAGAGTTCATGCTGTCCTGATTGCTGGCAGCAGAGACTGGCATTGCTTTCAATGTGAAAGGAGGCCAGTGCTACTGCTGGAGTTTTAAGCAGCCACAAGTCTGCGGCTTACCATTATTGCCCGCTCCAGAAGTTCAGGTCTCCAGCCACAGTTCTCTGAACACTCCAAGACCTCCGCAAGTCCACAGGCACTGAAGGCGACGGCCGAAAATTCGACCTTGTCCTGAGTGCGCATGTGAGAGGTTCAGTGCATGGTCTTGTTCACAGAGAAAGACTAGGTTCTTTGTATACAATTTCATTTATCTGTCTCAGGAATTCACTCCCTTTTTAAAATTCACACAGACACATCTGCGACTGTCTCCCAACCCAGCCTGTCAGCACACTCCCAGAGGCTAGCGCAGATTAGGCGGAGGAAGAAGAAGACGCGTGAAGACATGTTCACAGAACTAATGGGCTGCTCCCGAGCCCAGGCAGCCCAGCAGACACAGTGGAGGGAGAACTTGTCACAAATGCACCGAGCAGTCATGGAACGGGAGGAGAGGTGGCGTCAGGAGGACCAACAGGCTACTGAAAAGCTGCTTGGACTAATGAGGGAGCAAACGGACACGCTCCGGCGCCTTGTGGATGTTCTGCAAGACCGGAGGCAGGAGGACAGAGCCCCGCTGCAGTCTATCTGTAACCGCCCTCACCCGCCACCAAGTCCCACACCACCCTCACCCAAAGTCCAAAGAAGGAGGGGCGGCAAGGGCCGTTAAAACTTTCAGTCAACCCCTGCAGACTGCTCTAGCACTAGAAGGCTGACATTCCCCAAAATTTCATAAGTCCTTTCCTACCCACCTCACACAAGCCCCCGTCCAAGTTTCACCCCCCACGTTTCATGTCTGGTTCGCAATAAAATGTTTGTTTCTGTTCATTACTGTTTCAGTCAGGTTCTTTTGAGGGAGAGTCTGTCTGGAGGGGGGGAAGGGGCTTGGTAATTGGACAGGACAGTCACCTTTAGCAGGGTACAGAGGCGGTGTCAGGTCCAGCATCAGGACACATAACCAGTGCAGTCACTGGTTACCCTGGTCAGTCTGGGAGGTGCTTTTCATGTTTTGGGGGGGGGGGGTTGCTCTGTGACTTTGTGGCGGGGGAGGGCAGTTACAGATCTTATGCAGCGGTCCTTATCCTGGCTCACAGATCCACGCAGCAGGGGATCTGTAACCCTACCCCCCCTGCCAGAAAGTCACATAGCCGACACATACACACAGTCCCCCCCAGGAGTGCTGGCAGGCTCCATTGAAATAACCAGTCCACCAGTGCGGAGCCTGTCATTCCGGGAGTTTAGAAGCATCATTTGCATCAGAACACTAAACCCGCCCCCCGCCACAGTCTGCGTCCCCGGTTTAAAATATTCCCGCGAAAACAGCAATACAGACAACGGTGTTCATTAACAAAATCGAAATGATTTTATTTTTTGGGAAGGGGAAGGGGGTGAAGGGGGTATGTAACTGGAGAGGATAGTCAAAATGAACTGGGTAAAGAAACGGGGGCAGGTTCAGCTTTTCTGTCCACAAACTGAAAAGTCACTGGTTGCCCTGCTCACTCAGGAACCTAGCTTTCAAAGCCTCCCGGATGCACAGGGCGTCCCGCTGGGATCTTCTAATGGCCCGGCTGTCTGGCTGGACGTAATCAGCAGCCAGGCTATTTGCCTCTAGCTCCCACCCCGCCATAAAGGTCTCCCCCTTGCTCTCACACAGATTGTGGAGCACACAGCAAGCTGCAATAACGATGGGGATATTGGTTTCGCTGAGATCACAGCGAGTGAGTAAGCTTCTCCATCTCCCTTTGAGACGGCCAAAAGCACACTCCACCACCATTCTGCACTTGCTCAGCCGGTAGTTGAACAGTTCTTTTTCTGTGTCCAGGGCGCCAGTATAGGGCTTCATGAGCCAGGGCATTAGCGGGTAGGCTGGGTCCCCGAGGATGACTGTAGGCATCTCCACATCCCCAAGAGTTATTTTGTGGTCTGGGAAGTAAATACCTTCCTGCAGCCGTCTAAACAGACCAGAGTTCCTGAACACGCGAGCGTCATGAACCTTGCCCGGCCATCCGACGTAGATGTTTGTAAACCGTCCCCGATGGTCCACCAGTGCTTGCAGCACCATTGAAAAGTAGCCCTTTCTATTGATGTACTGGCTGGCCTGGTGGTCCGGTCCCAGGATAGGGATGTGAGTCCCATCTATAGCCCCACCGCAGTTTGGGAATCCCATCGCGGCAAAGCCATCTATGATGACCTGCGCGTTTCCCAGGGTCACTACCTTTGGGAGCAGTACCTTGACGATTGCCTTGGCTACTTGCATGACAACAACCCCCACGGTAGATTTGCCCACGCCAAAGTGGTTCGCGACTGACCGGTAGCTGTCCGGCGTTGCAAGCTTCCAGAGGGCTATGGCCACTCGCTTCTGGACAGTCAGGGCTGCTCGCATGCGGGTGTCCTTGCGCTTCAGGGCAGGGGACAGCAACTCACAAAGTTCGAGGAAAGTCCCCTTCCGCATGCGAAAGTTTCGCAGCCACTGGGATTCATCCCAGACCTGAAGCACTATACGGTCCCACCAGTCCGTGCTTGTTTCCCGGGCCCAGAATCGCCGTTCAACAAAATCCACATGCCCCATTGCCACCGTGATGTCCTGGGCGCTGGGGCTCGTGGTTTCTGACAGCTCTGTGCCACTCTCCGACTTCAGGCTCTCACGGCGGTGCCGTAGCCTCCTCGCCCGATTTCTCTGCATCTGCCTCAGGGAAAGGTGTATGATAAGCTGCGAGGTGTTGAGAACGGCCACAAGTGCAGCGATGGTCGCAGCGTGATCCATGATCGCAGTGCTGTGGCGTCCGCGCTGTCACTGACCAGAAAAGTGCGCGAACTGATTTCCCGCCGGCGCTTTCATGGAGGGAGGGAGGGCGTTAGTGACGGACGGATGACGACAAATTTTTTTTACCCAGAAGGCATTGGCGGCTCGACCCAGAATTCCGATGGGCAGCGGGGACTGTGGGAACTGTGGGATAGCTGCCCACAGTGCACCGCTTCCAATATCGACGCTCGCCCCGTTAGTGTGGACTCACAAAGTCGAATTACTGTCCTTAGTGTGTCCTTAGTGTGGACACACACGTTCGACTTTGCAATATCGATTCCACATATTCGATTTAAGTAAAATCGAATTACCCTCGTAGTGTAGACATACCCTTAATTGAAAGCAGGTTAAGAAGCGTTCCTGTCTTTAATACTCACATGCTCAACTCCCAATGGAGTCCAAACCCCAAATAAATCCGTTATACCCTGTATAAAGCGTATGCAGGGTAAACTCATAAATTGTTCGCCCTCTATAACACTGATAGAGAGATATGCACAGCTGTTCCCCCCCCC
>NW_020699960.1:0-1603 GCF_002925995.2 Terrapene triunguis | reverse complement strand
TGGGATCAGAGATCAAAAAATCTCATCAGTAACTATCATCATACTGACAGGTTTCAGAGTAGCAGCCGTGTTAGTCTGTATCCGCAAAAATAACAGGAGTACTTGTGGCACCTTAGAGACTAACAAATTTATTAGAGCATAAGCTTTCGTGGGCTACAACCCACTTCTTCGGATGCATATAGAGTGAAATATATTGGGGAGATATATATACACACATACAGAGAGCATGAACAGGTGGGAGTTGTCTTACCAACTCTGAGAGGCCAATTAAGTAAGAGAAAAAAAACTTTTGAAGTGATAATCAAGGTAGCCAAGTACAGACAGTTTGATAAGAAGCAAGTGTGAGAATACTTACAAGGGGAGATAGATTCAATGTTTGTAATGGCTCAGCCATTCCCAATCCCTGTTTAGCCCTGAGTTGATTGTGTCTAGTTTGCATATCAATTCCAGCTCAGCAGTCTCTCGTTGGAGTCTGTTTTTGAAGTTTTTCTGTTTTAAGATAGCCACCCGCAGGTCTGTCATAGAATGGCCAGACAGGTTAAAGTGTTCTCCCACTGGTTTTTGAGTATTATGATTCCTGATGTCAGATTTGTGTCCATTAATTCTTTTGCGTAGAGACTGTCCGGTTTGGCCAATGTACATGGCAGAGGGGCATTGCTGGCACATGATGGCATATATCACATTGGTAGATGTGCAGGTGAACGAGTCCCTGATGGTATGGCTGATGTGATTAGGCCCTATGATGGTGTCACTTGAATAGATATGTGGACAGAGTTGGCATCGGGCTTTGTTACAAGGATAGGTTCCTGGGTCAGTGTTTTTGTTCAGTGATGTGTGGTTGCTGGTGAGTATTTGCTTTAGGTTGGGGGGTTGTCTGTAAGCGAGGACAGGTCTGTCTCCCAAGATCTGTGAGAGTAAAGGATCATCTTTCAGGATAGGTTGTAGATCTCTAATGATGCGCTGGAGAGGTTTTAGTTGGGGGCTGAAGGTGACAGCTAGTGGTGTTCTGTTATTTTCTTTGTTGGCCCTGTCTTGTAGGAGGTGACTTCTGGGTACTCGTCTGGCTCTGTCAATCTGTTTTTTCACTTCAGCAGGTGGGTATTGTAGTTTTAAGAATGCTTGATAGAGATCTTGTAGGTGCTTGTCTCTATCTGAGGGATTGGAGCAAATGCGGTTATATCTTAGAGCTTGGCTGTAGACAATGGATCGTGTGGTGTGTCCTGGATGGAAGCTGGAGGCATGTAGGTAAGTGTAGCGGTCAGTAGGTTTCCGGTACAGGGTGGTATTTATGTGACCATCGCTTATTAGCACAGTAGTGTCCAGGAAATGGACCGCTTGTGTGGATTGATCTAGGCTGAGGTTGATGGTGGGATGGAAATTATTGAAATCATGGTGGAATTCCTCAAGGGCTTCTTTTCCATGGGTCCAGATGATGAAGATGTCATCAATGTAGCGCAAGTAGAGTAGGGGCGTTAGGGGACGAGAGCTAAGGAAGCGTTGTTCTAAGTCCGCCATAAAAATGTTGGCATACTGTGGGGCCATGCGGGTACCCATAGCATCATACTGTGCAGCACCTTTCATTGAAGGATCTTTAAAACAACCT
>NW_020699959.1:0-1603 GCF_002925995.2 Terrapene triunguis | reverse complement strand
TGGGATCAGAGATCAAAAAATCTCATCAGTAACTATCATCATACTGACAGGTTTCAGAGTAGCAGCCGTGTTAGTCTGTATCCGCAAAAATAACAGGAGTACTTGTGGCACCTTAGAGACTAACAAATTTATTAGAGCATAAGCTTTCGTGGGCTACAACCCACTTCTTCGGATGCATATAGAGTGAAATATATTGGGGAGATATATATACACACATACAGAGAGCATGAACAGGTGGGAGTTGTCTTACCAACTCTGAGAGGCCAATTAAGTAAGAGAAAAAAAACTTTTGAAGTGATAATCAAGGTAGCCAAGTACAGACAGTTTGATAAGAAGCAAGTGTGAGAATACTTACAAGGGGAGATAGATTCAATGTTTGTAATGGCTCAGCCATTCCCAATCCCTGTTTAGCCCTGAGTTGATTGTGTCTAGTTTGCATATCAATTCCAGCTCAGCAGTCTCTCGTTGGAGTCTGTTTTTGAAGTTTTTCTGTTTTAAGATAGCCACCCGCAGGTCTGTCATAGAATGGCCAGACAGGTTAAAGTGTTCTCCCACTGGTTTTTGAGTATTATGATTCCTGATGTCAGATTTGTGTCCATTAATTCTTTTGCGTAGAGACTGTCCGGTTTGGCCAATGTACATGGCAGAGGGGCATTGCTGGCACATGATGGCATATATCACATTGGTAGATGTGCAGGTGAACGAGTCCCTGATGGTATGGCTGATGTGATTAGGCCCTATGATGGTGTCACTTGAATAGATATGTGGACAGAGTTGGCATCGGGCTTTGTTACAAGGATAGGTTCCTGGGTCAGTGTTTTTGTTCAGTGATGTGTGGTTGCTGGTGAGTATTTGCTTTAGGTTGGGGGGTTGTCTGTAAGCGAGGACAGGTCTGTCTCCCAAGATCTGTGAGAGTAAAGGATCATCTTTCAGGATAGGTTGTAGATCTCTAATGATGCGCTGGAGAGGTTTTAGTTGGGGGCTGAAGGTGACAGCTAGTGGTGTTCTGTTATTTTCTTTGTTGGCCCTGTCTTGTAGGAGGTGACTTCTGGGTACTCGTCTGGCTCTGTCAATCTGTTTTTTCACTTCAGCAGGTGGGTATTGTAGTTTTAAGAATGCTTGATAGAGATCTTGTAGGTGCTTGTCTCTATCTGAGGGATTGGAGCAAATGCGGTTATATCTTAGAGCTTGGCTGTAGACAATGGATCGTGTGGTGTGTCCTGGATGGAAGCTGGAGGCATGTAGGTAAGTGTAGCGGTCAGTAGGTTTCCGGTACAGGGTGGTATTTATGTGACCATCGCTTATTAGCACAGTAGTGTCCAGGAAATGGACCGCTTGTGTGGATTGATCTAGGCTGAGGTTGATGGTGGGATGGAAATTATTGAAATCATGGTGGAATTCCTCAAGGGCTTCTTTTCCATGGGTCCAGATGATGAAGATGTCATCAATGTAGCGCAAGTAGAGTAGGGGCGTTAGGGGACGAGAGCTAAGGAAGCGTTGTTCTAAGTCCGCCATAAAAATGTTGGCATACTGTGGGGCCATGCGGGTACCCATAGCATCATACTGTGCAGCACCTTTCATTGAAGGATCTTTAAAACAACCT
>NW_020699958.1:0-1404 GCF_002925995.2 Terrapene triunguis | reverse complement strand
CACTCTGAGGCTGTGACAAACTGCAATCCTCTCCAGGTCATGCACTGACACAACCACACACAGCTGCAGTTACATGAATGCTTTCACTAGCCATGCATGAACCAACAATAGAGAGGCTCCGGCCACTTCCCCCAGCTCTCCCGCCAAGAACCCCAGAACTGTACCGTCTTGCCCTGATCAGAAGCCTGACCAGTGTGGGAGGAGAATGAACCAGCCCCTGTTCCTGAGCAGATTTCCCTTTTACATTTCTAACAACACACTGTTTTAGGTTAACAAATAGAAAGCAGATTTATTAAGTACAGAAGGATAGATTTTAAGTGATTGTAAGCATTATTAACTACAGAAAGATGGATTTTAAGTGATTATAAGTAACAGCTTATAGCTCAAAGTTTGTTACCTAAGAAATGAACAAAATTAAAATGTAAGGTCTATAAAATAGACAGGATTTGAATCAAGTCCACCAATCATCCATACACAGATATGTAACCCCTTCAGTCTGGGACCACATCCCCAGTTCAGTCCTTGTTCCTAAGGTGTTCCCAGGAGTTCAGTTGTGGGGGGAGTGAGGCCAAGTGATGATATCACTTCCACCTTTCATACTTCTCCAATGTGGAGGGAACTTCATTTTTCCAAACAAAAGTCCCCAGCACAGTTACTGGAAAAGTAAAGGCACAAGATGGAGTCCAGTGTCCCACGAGCTGGTCACATGCCTATGCATGCTTTCATAAATTTAGTTACAGAAATGACACACACATACGAATAATATTCAGCAAATCATAACTTGTCCAATGATACCTTACATGGCATACAATGTATGAATCACACAATAATCATATCACAATGGTAAATATGGGGGGTGCCAGGGTGTTGCTTTGGGGTACAGGATGTCACACCTCCCCCCTTAGTTCACTGAAGGAGTGTTAGGGTATGTCTACACTACGAGAGTAGTTCGATTTTACTTAAATCGAATATGTGGAATCGATATTATAAAGTCGAACGTGTGTGTCCACACTAAGGACAGTAATTCGACTATGCGAGTCCACACTAATGGGGCAATCGTCGACATTGGAAGCGGTGCACTGTGGGCAGCTATCCCACAGTTCCCACAGTCCCCACTGCCCATTGGAATTCTGGGTTGAGCCGCCAATGCCTTCTGGGTAAAAAAATGTGTCGAGGCTGCTTTTGGGTAACTGTCGTCATCCGACCGTCACTCCCACCCTCCCTCCCTGAAAGCGCCGGCGGGAAATCAGTTCGTGCACTTTTCTGGTCAGTGACAGCGTGGACACCACAGCACTGTGAGCATGGAGCCCGCTGCGACCATCGCTGCAGTTATGGCCATTGTCAACACCTTGCACCCTATCATCCACCTTTCCCAGAGGCAGATGCTGAGAAATCAGGCGAGGA
>NW_020699957.1:0-1404 GCF_002925995.2 Terrapene triunguis | reverse complement strand
CACTCTGAGGCTGTGACAAACTGCAATCCTCTCCAGGTCATGCACTGACACAACCACACACAGCTGCAGTTACATGAATGCTTTCACTAGCCATGCATGAACCAACAATAGAGAGGCTCCGGCCACTTCCCCCAGCTCTCCCGCCAAGAACCCCAGAACTGTACCGTCTTGCCCTGATCAGAAGCCTGACCAGTGTGGGAGGAGAATGAACCAGCCCCTGTTCCTGAGCAGATTTCCCTTTTACATTTCTAACAACACACTGTTTTAGGTTAACAAATAGAAAGCAGATTTATTAAGTACAGAAGGATAGATTTTAAGTGATTGTAAGCATTATTAACTACAGAAAGATGGATTTTAAGTGATTATAAGTAACAGCTTATAGCTCAAAGTTTGTTACCTAAGAAATGAACAAAATTAAAATGTAAGGTCTATAAAATAGACAGGATTTGAATCAAGTCCACCAATCATCCATACACAGATATGTAACCCCTTCAGTCTGGGACCACATCCCCAGTTCAGTCCTTGTTCCTAAGGTGTTCCCAGGAGTTCAGTTGTGGGGGGAGTGAGGCCAAGTGATGATATCACTTCCACCTTTCATACTTCTCCAATGTGGAGGGAACTTCATTTTTCCAAACAAAAGTCCCCAGCACAGTTACTGGAAAAGTAAAGGCACAAGATGGAGTCCAGTGTCCCACGAGCTGGTCACATGCCTATGCATGCTTTCATAAATTTAGTTACAGAAATGACACACACATACGAATAATATTCAGCAAATCATAACTTGTCCAATGATACCTTACATGGCATACAATGTATGAATCACACAATAATCATATCACAATGGTAAATATGGGGGGTGCCAGGGTGTTGCTTTGGGGTACAGGATGTCACACCTCCCCCCTTAGTTCACTGAAGGAGTGTTAGGGTATGTCTACACTACGAGAGTAGTTCGATTTTACTTAAATCGAATATGTGGAATCGATATTATAAAGTCGAACGTGTGTGTCCACACTAAGGACAGTAATTCGACTATGCGAGTCCACACTAATGGGGCAATCGTCGACATTGGAAGCGGTGCACTGTGGGCAGCTATCCCACAGTTCCCACAGTCCCCACTGCCCATTGGAATTCTGGGTTGAGCCGCCAATGCCTTCTGGGTAAAAAAATGTGTCGAGGCTGCTTTTGGGTAACTGTCGTCATCCGACCGTCACTCCCACCCTCCCTCCCTGAAAGCGCCGGCGGGAAATCAGTTCGTGCACTTTTCTGGTCAGTGACAGCGTGGACACCACAGCACTGTGAGCATGGAGCCCGCTGCGACCATCGCTGCAGTTATGGCCATTGTCAACACCTTGCACCTTATCATCCACCTTTCCCAGAGGCAGATGCTGAGAAATCAGGCGAGGA
>NW_020699956.1:0-5760 GCF_002925995.2 Terrapene triunguis | reverse complement strand
GTTCAGGAGGCCAGGCCCTCTGGTGCAGGGGGGCTGGCTAAATAAGCAGTTCACTCCGGGTAAGCTCTGGCTGCGAGACCAGAGCGCTGGGTGAGGGGGAAGCCTGCCACCCGTGTGTGGGGTGGCAGGGGGGAACGCAGGCCCACCCACTCCACTGCGTTCCAGCCCGGGGCCCTAACAGCGGTTACTGCCGCTGCCGGTCAGTGGGGTATCCTGACCGAAACACACTGACATGGGTTCGCATGTCTCGACAGCCTGACCAGGGTCGGCTTCCCCCGGGCTACTTCCGATTTCCCCCTCAGGGCCTACCTCGTCCGCGGCACCGGGCAGGGTCCAGTCCACCAGCATAGGCTCCTCCCGGCCGGGGCTTGGTGGCAGGTCCGGCAGCTCCATCGGGAAGTCCGGCCAGTTGTCCTCGGGCGGTTCCTCCGGGTAACAGCAGGGCCGAAGGGGTTCTGGTGCAGGCTCACCTTCGGGGTCGCTGTGGGGGGGTTCCAAGGGCTCCCCCCAATGACGGGAACGGACGGGCTCCGGCGGCTCTTCCTCGTAGTGAGCCCGGGGCAGCTCCGGCCAGCTAGGCGAATATCCCCGGGCCTCAGAGGTAGCCTGGTCGGGAGCTCTTGGCCGCACGTCTGCTCCCTGCGGTGGCCGGCGCCTGACTGAGCTCTGGCTGCCAGGCTTTATACTTCCTGTCCCGCCCCTTGACTCCGGGGGGCGGGGACAGGTGGTGGTGGCTCCGCCCACTCAGGTGTCTGCTCCAGTGCTCCCTCCTCTGGGCAGGAGGGGAGCCACACCGACTCACTACACACCCCCCCCCTCAAGACCGGCTCCCGCGTACCGGGGCCAGGTCCTTCCATTTCTCCTAGACGGGATAGAAAGTCCGCGTTTGCGTGGTCTTTGCCAGCCCGATGCTGCACCGTAAAGGCATAGGGTTGCAAAGCCAGGTACCAACGCATGATGCGGGGGTTATTGTCTTTCATCCGCATCAGCCACCGGAGGGGGGCGTGGTCCGTAACCAAAGTGAACGGCGCGCCGAGGAGGTAGAAGCGGAGAGCGTCGCAGGCCCACTTCACGGCCAGGGCTTCTTTTTCGACAACCGCATAATTCCTCTCCCGGGGGAACAGCTTCCTGCTGAGGTATACCACGGGGTGGTCTTTTCCATTCAGTTCTTGCGATAAGACAGCCCCCAACCCCACCTCGGAGGCATCGGTCTGTAGGATAAACGGGCGCTTAAAGTCCGGACTATATAGAACCGGCTCCTGGCAGAGGCACTTCTGAAGCGTCCGAAAGGCGACCTCACACTCGGGTGTCCATTGTACCTGCCGGGGGCGGTCTTTAGTCAGGAGCCCCGTTAAGGGCGCCGCTATGGAGGCGAACTGGGGTACAAACCGTCGGTAGTAGCCTACGAGGCCCAGGAACTGCCGAACATGTCGCTTGGTCGTCGGGGTCGGACAATCCAGAAGGGCTTGGATCTTCCCTATAAGAGGTTTGACACATCCCCCTCCAACCGTATAGCCAAGGTAGGTGGTCTCCCTCCAGGCAATACGGCACTTTTTGGGGTTGGCGGTTAGGCCCGCCTGTCGCAGGGACCTTAGTACCGCCGCGACCCGGGGCAGATGGTCCTCCCAACGGCGACTATAGATAACCACGTCATCGAGGTAGGCAGCTGCATAGTCCTGGTGGGACTGTAGGATATGGTCCATCAATCTCTGGAAGGTGGCGGGGGCTCCATGGAGACCGAATGGCATTCTAGTGAACTGATACAGCCCAGACGAGGTGGCAAAGGCGGTTTTTTCCTTTGAAGCCTCTTCGAGGGGGATTTGCCAATAGCCCTTGCTGAGGTCGAGAGTGGTAATAAACTGGGCTTCCCCCAGTCGGCCCAGTAACTCATCGACGCGTGGCATCGGGTAGGCGTCGAAGCGGGAGACGGCGTTTACCCTCCGGAAATCAATGCAAAAGCGGCGGGTGCCGTCAGGCTTGGGCACCAGGACCACCGGGCTCCGCCACTCGCTCTGGGATGGTTCAATAACTCCCAGAGCCAGCATGGCTCTGACCTCCTCCTCGACCTCGTCGCGCATCCGATACGGCAGAGGCCGGGTTGTTTCTCGGATCACTTTCCCAGGGTCCGTCTGGATCGAGTGCTTGACCAAAGTTGTGGAGCCGGGCACTGCCGTGAAGGTCTTCTTGAAGGCCTGCAGAAGACAGTTGGCCTGTTTCTGTTGCTCCTCGGTAAGTGAGTCGCCTAGCAGGGGTACCGGGTGGTCGTCGGTCGAGGGCACACGGGGCCCCAGTTCAGGCTCAGGTGGGTACGGATTGATTAAGAGGCCCTCCCGGTCATGCCACCGCTTCAGCAGGTTCACATGGTACCGTTGGGTCCCCTTGCGTTTACCCGGTTGCCGTACCTCATAGGTGACCGGACCCACCTTGCGCACAACGTCATACGGCCCCTGCCAGCGGGCTAACAGTTTCGACTCACTGGACGGTAGGAGGAGTAGGACTCGGTCCCCCGGTTGAAATTCCCGGTCTTCGGCGCCCTTGTTATAACTCCTCTCCTGCCGGTCCTGAGCCGCTCTCAGGTTCTCACGCGCTAGCGCTCCGGCCTGGGTCAGATACTCCCGTAACTGGAGGACGTACTTTAAGAGGCCCTCGGCAGGGGAGGCCGACTGTTCCCAGGTTTCGCGCATCAGGTCTAGGAGGCCCCGCGGCCTGCGCCCATATAGTAGTTCAAACGGGGAGAACTTCGTCGAAGTTTGCGGAACCTCCCGGACGGCTAACAACAAGGGGGGCAGGAACTGGTCCCAGTGGCGAAGGTCCTCTGCTGGGAACTTCCGCAACATTCCTTTCAGAGTGCGGTTAAACCGCTCTACTAGCCCGTCCGTCTGCGGGTGGTAGACGGAGGTGCGAAGCTGTTTGATGCCTAAGATGGCACAGACCTGTTGCAACAACCGGGAGGTAAAGTTCGTGCCCTGGTCGGTGAGGATCTCCCTAGGCAGCCCCACTCGTGCAAAGATCTTCACGAGTTCCCCCGCGATGGTCCGAGCGGTAATACTCCGCAGAGGGATGGCCTCCGGGAACCGGGAGGCATAGTCCACCAACACCAAAATGTATCGGAACCCCGCCGCGCTCTTTGGGAGCGGGCCTACGAGGTCCATAGCGACTCGTTCAAAAGGAGTCTCCATCAATGGCATGGGGATCAGGGGCGCCTTGGGTATCCCGGGCGGAGCAGCCAACTGACAGTCTGGGCAGGAGGCGCAATATTTCTTCACCTCCGGATAGATTCCTGGCCAAAAGAAGCGCGTCAGGATCCGGGCCAGGGTCTTCTCCTGCCCCAAGTGTCCGGCGGCCGGCACATCATGGGCTAGCTTCATTACAGCCCGCCGGTGACACAGGGGCACCATCAGCTGAGTCTGTGGTTCCCGGGTGCGGGGATCACGGTCTACGCGGTAGAGTCGGTCCCGGCGCAACTCGAAATGGGGCCACTGACTAGCTTGCTGGGGGTCCGTGACCTTCCCGTCTACGGCTGCAAGTTGCTCGTAGCAGCGGCGGAGGGTCGGGTCTTCTCTTTGGTCCCGACAGAAGTCGGTGTCAAAGCGGGGTTGCGGGGCGGGCTCCGGGTGCTGCCCTGCTTCGTCCGCCCCGTTCACCTCGGGTGCCGTGTCCGTTTCGGGGGTCTCTGGTGAGGACCCCACCCGATCGGCCTCCAGGGCCGGCGTGGGACGAAGGACCTCCTCGAAGGCCGGCCAGTCCCGACCCAGGATCACCGGATACGCTAGCTGGGGAGCGACCCCAACCACCAGATTCCGGGTGACCCCCCTGATAGTCAGGGAAACCCGGGCACTGGGGTAGGGTCGGACGTCCCCATGAATGCACTGTAAGTAGATCCATCCCCGACGGGTATCGCTCTGCGGGACCAGCTCCTTTCGGACCAAAGTCTGTCCACAGCCCGAGTCAATCAACGCCTGGGTTGTCCTCCCCCCAACGGCCGCCGGGACCGTCAACTTGGGATTCAGGGCTGGCCGAGCTCGGTTTTGGCCTGCCCACACTTGCCCATAACTGCACTCCATCTCTGGACAGTCTCGCTGGAGGTGGCCCATCTTTCCACATCCGAAACAGGGACCAAGCTCCGACCGCCTGCCTCGGGGCCCCGCCCGGCTCGGGCTCCGGGGGGGGCTCCGCCGAGGCCTTGGGGGCCCCTGGCCCGCGGGCCCAGTCCGAGGGGCTGACTCCGTCTGCCGGACTCGGAGCTCACGGTGGGAGTCGATTCTGCGTTCGGGTTGCCGTGGTTCACTCGTGGTGTTCCCCTTTCTTGCGCCGCGGGCTGGTTCGGACCCCGCGGTGGGGCGGCGGAAGGTGGGACCCACTGCATTCTCTGCCGCGAGGAAATCCTCCATCAGGGACACTGCCATGGCCAAGGTCGCTGGTCGGTGGCGGAGAACCCAGCTTCGCCCCCGGGACGGTAGAGTGTGGATGAACTGCTCTAGGACCACCTGTTCAGTCACTTCCTCTGCCGTCCGGACTTCGGGCTGTAGCCATCGCCGGCAGGTCTCTTTTAAGGTCTGGGCCACCAACCGCGGTCGGGCTCCAGGAGGGTACGTCTGGCTCCGGAATCGTTGCCGGAATGTCTCGGGACTGACGTCGAAAGCGTCTAATATGGCGGCCTTCACCCGGTCATAGTCCCGGGCTTCCTCTACCGCCAATCCGCGGTAGGCCACCTGGGCCGCTCCGGTCAGATAGGGGGCCAGGAGGGTAGCCCATTGGTCTCTGGACCACCCGGCAACTAGGGCCACCCGCTCGAAGGTAACCAGGAAGGCCTCGGGGTCATCATCCGGGCCCATCTTGGTCAAACGGAGGCCAGCAGACAAACGCGGCATCCCCGTGGCCCCCCCTTCTGGTCCCGCCGCAGGGTGAGGGGGCGCAACCAGCAGCTGCTGCAGCTGGCTCCCCAACTGCTGTACCAATCGCTGCTGGTGCTCCAGCTGGGCCGTGTGCTGCTCCTGTTGGAGTTGGCGATGGGCGGCATCTCGCTGCTGCTGCTGCACGAGCTGAGCAGCCTGTTGTTGCTGCTGCTGCTGCAGCTGGGCCGCCTGCTGCCGCTCCTGACTCTCCGTCAGTAACTGGAACAACCGCTCCATATCCATTTTCGGTTGAACCTGGGGTGGGCAACGGCCACCCCCTCTCTAGCCCCTTCTCACAGGGGCAGGGGCTCCAAGCCCCACGTTGGGCGCCACGTGTAAAAGGTTCCTGCCGGGGCTCGACCCTCCAGGGCAGGAGGGGAGCCACACCGACTCCCTGTCCACGAAATAAACAGTCGATTAACTCGGCTCTCAGTCCCTTCGGTGCGGGGGCTGAGTAGTCCACAAGCGGTGCCGCAGCCCAGGCCCTCTAGTGCAGGGGGGCTGGGCGAACACACAGTTCTGGAGGCCAGGCCCTCTGGTGCAGGGGGGCTGGCTAACAAGCCGTTCAGTTTAGAAGCCCAGGCCCTCTGGTGCAGGGGGGCTGGGCAAACACACAGTTCTGGAGGCCAGGCCCTCTGGTGCAGGGGGGCTGGGCGAACACACAGTTCTGGAGGCCAGGCCCTCTGGTGCAGGGGGGCTGGGCGAACACACAGTTCTGGAGGCCAGGCCCTCTGGTGCAGGGGGGCTGGCTAACAAGCAGTTCAATTTAGGAGCCCAGGCCCTCTGGTGCAGGGGGGCTGGGCAAACACACAGTTCAGGAGGCCAGGCCCTCTGGTGCAGGGGGGCTGGCTAAATAAGCAGTTCA
>NW_020699955.1:0-3049 GCF_002925995.2 Terrapene triunguis | reverse complement strand
GTTTTTGAAGTTTTTCTGTTTTAAGATAGCCACCCGCAGGTCTGTCAAAGAATGGCCAGACAGGTTAAAGTGTTCTCCCACTGGTTTTTGAGTATTATGATTCCTGATGTCAGATTTGTGTCCATTAATTCTTTTGCGTAGAGACTGTCCGGTTTGGCCAATGTACATGGCAGAGGGGCATTGCTGGCACATGATGGCATATATCACATTGGCAGATGTGCAGGTGAACGAGCCCCTGATGGTATGGCTGATGTGATTAGGCCCTATGATGGTGTCACTTGAATAGATATGTGGACAGAGTTGGCATCGGGCTTTGTTACAAGGATAGGTTCCTGGGTCAGTGTTTTTGTTCAGTGATGTGTGGTTGCTGGTGAGTATTTGCTTTAGGTTGGGGGGTTGTCTGTAAGCGAGGACAGGTCTGTCTCCCAAGATCTGTGAGAGTAAAGGATCATCTTTCAGGATAGGTTGTAGATCTCTGATGATGCGCTGGAGAGGTTTTAGTTGGGGGCTGAAGGTGACAGCTAGTAGTGTTCTGTTATTTTCTTTGTTGGCCCTGTCTTGTAGGAGGTGACTTCTGGGTACTCGTCTGGCTCTGTCAATCTGTTTTTTCACTTCAGCAGGTGGGTATTGTAGTTTTAAGAATGCTTGATAGAGATCTTGTAGGTGCTTGTCTCTATCTGAGGGATTGGAGCAAATACGGTTATATCTTAGAGCTTGGCTATAGACAATGGATCGTGTGGTGTGTCCTGGATGGAAGCTGAAGGCATGTAGGTAAGTGTAGCGGTCAGTAGGTTTCCGGTACAGGGTGGTATTTATGTGACCATCGCTTATTAGCACAGTAGTGTCCAGGAAATGGACCGCTTGTGTGGATTGATCTAGGCTGAGGTTGATGGTGGGATGGAAATTATTGAAATCATGGTGGAATTCCTCAAGGGCTTCTTTTCCATGGGTCCAGATGATGAAGATGTCATCAATGTAGCGCAAGTAGAGTAGGGGCGTTAGGGGACGAGAGCTAAGGAAGCGTTGTTCTAAGTCAGCCATAAAGATGTTGGCATACTGTGGGGCCATGCGGGTACCCATAGCAGTGCCGCTGACTTGAAGGTATATATTGTCCCCAAATGTGAAATAGTTGTGGGTGAGGACAAAGTCACAGAGTTCAGCCACCAGGTTAGCTGTGACATTATCGGGGATACTGTTCCTGATAGCTTGTAGTCCATCTGTGTGTGGAATATTGGTGTAGAGGGCTTCTACGTCCATAGTGGCCAGGATGGTGTTTTCTGGAAGATCACCGATGGATTGTAGTTTCCTCAGGAAGTCAGTAGTATCTCGAAGATAGCTAGGAGTGCTGGTAGCGTAGGGTCTGAGGAGAGAGTCCACATAACCAGACAAGCCTGATGTTAGGGTGCCAATGCCTGAGATGATGGGGCGTCCAGGATTTCCAGGTTTATGGATCTTGGGTAGCAAATAGAATGTCCCTGGTCGGGGTTCTAGGCATGTGTCTGTACAGATTTGTTCCTGTGCTTTGTCAGGGAGTTTTTTTAGCAGATGGTGTAGTTTCTTTAGGTAATCCTCAGTGGGATCAGAGGATAATGGCCTGTAGAATGTGGTGTTAGAGAGCTGTCTAGCAGCCTCTTGGTCATATTCCAATTTATTCATGATGACGACAGCACCTCCTTTGTCAGCCTTTTTGATAATGATGTCAGGGTTGTTTCTGAGGCTGTAGATGGCGTTGTGTTCAGCATGGCTGAGGTTATGGGGCAAGTGATGTTGCTTATCCACAATTTCAGCCTTTGCACGTTGACGGAAGCAATCTATGTAGAAATCCAGTCTGTTGTTTCGACCGTCCGGAGGAGTCCACGCAGAATCCTTTTGTTTGTAGTGCTGGTAGGGGGGATTCTGTGGGTTAGTATGCTGTTCAGAGGTATGTTGGAAATATTCTTTGAGTCGGAGACGTCGAAAGTAGGATTCTAGGTCACCGCAGAACTGTATCATGTTCGTGGGTCTGGAGGGACAAAAGGAGAGGCCCTGAGATAGGACAGACTCTTCTGCTGGGCTAAGAGTATAGCTGGAAAGGTTAACAATATTGCTGGGTGAGTTAAGGGAACTACTGTTGTGGCTCCTTGTGGCATGTAGCAGTTTAGATAGTTTAGTGTCCTTTTTCCTTTGTAGAGAGGCAAAGTTTGTCTTGTAAATGGCTTGTCTAGTTTTTGTAAAGTCTATCCATGAGGAAGTTTGTGTGGAAGGTTGGTTTCTTATGAGAGTATCCAGTTTTGAGAGCTCATTCATTGTGTAGCATACCTGCAGTTACACAAGGCAATAAATCACCAACATGCCTCTAGAAGTTATCAGCAGTGACTAATATCTATGGCCATTGTGCAGAAAATAGGAATAATATTTTCTATCATGATGAGAGTACATTTTTTCCCTTGCTTTTTAAGATTGACTCATAGAAATCTGCATCTCAAAGTACCAACAAAAAAAAATTAGACCTTGTAAGTCAGATCCCCAGGTGATGTAAATTAGTGTACCTCTATTGACTTCAATGGAGCTGCACTAATTTAATTTAATTTAAACTAGCCATGGATCCAGTCCATACATATGTATGTTGTTTTGTTCACTTTCTCTTAGACCTCTGCATGTATGCAAATATATCTATTAGTCTGAGAGTAGGACTGTGTCTTCCACATACTAGCTACATGTGGTGCGAAGTGTTTTGCCTTCTGTTTTTTTAACTGTCTGTCATTCATGATGAGCCAACCCTTATTCTTTTATCATGGAACAGCAAACAAGCAGAACTGCAGTTTTCACTCTGTACAACCCATATATCAATCCAGCCTCCAGGTCTTCTCCATAATACATTAAATCATAGTTTTGTAATAAAGCCTCAACAGAACGGCTTATTTTGATTCATTTATTTCTAATACATTTTAGTTGGAAGTAAAGCAACATCCAAGCAATATTTTTGCAATATCTGCCTTCTCTTCAGTCAAATTTCACTTCCCCTTGTACCTCCTGGTAACAATGTATATAGAGAAAAATCATACTCCAC
>NW_020699954.1:0-6043 GCF_002925995.2 Terrapene triunguis | reverse complement strand
AGATGCTGCTGGCATGCTCTAGAAGTTCCCTAGGGTGTACTAACTTAGGGAACTCCTAAAGAGGAGGTTACTCACCCTGTGCAGTAACTGACGTTCTTCGAGATGGGTGTCCCTGTGGGTGCTCCACTCCAGGTGTTGGTGCGTCCCTGCGCCTTTGCTCGGAGATTTTTGTAGCAGTACTCGTACCGGCCACGCATGCGCAGAGGCTGCCCCCCCGCTGTGAGTCTAGCTTAATAGTACGCATGCATGGCCGGTCTCCTCAGTTCCTTCTCTACAACGGAGGCTACCCCAACTCCGAAGTAGAGGGGAGGAGGGTGGGTAGTGGAGCACCCACAGGGACACCCATCTCGAAGAATGTCAGTTACTGCACAGGGTGAGTAACCTCCTCTTCTTCTTCGAGAGATGTCCCTGTGGGTGCTCCACTCCAGGTGACTTAAAAGCAGTGTGTCTCAAGGAGATAGGGACTTCGGATCTGATAGGAATGCCGTAGATAGTACAGCCCTGCCCAAACGTATATCAGAGAGGGGGCCTTGAGTAAGGGCATAGTGTTTAACAAATGTGTGTTCAGAGGACCAAGTGGCTGCTTTACAGATATCAGACAGGGGAACTTTGCGTAAGAATGCTACGGAGGCAGCCAGAGATCTAGTGGAGTGCGTTCTGATGCCGTCTGGAGGTGTAACCTTCTTCATCTGATAGCACAACCGGATGCACTGAGAAATCCAGTTTGAAAGTCTCTGGGTAGAAATAGGAGTACCTTTGGAACACTCCACGATGGAGACAAAAAGTCTAGAAGAGTTTCTAAAAGGTTTTGTTCTATCCAAATAGAAGGACAAGGCCCTGCGTACATCTAATGTATGCATTGTGGCTTCGAACGAGTTCGCATGTGGTTTCGGAAAAAAAGGTTGGTAGGTGTATCGGCTCATTAATGTGGAATGACGAACGCACCTTTGGAAGAAATTTAGGGTGTAATCTGAGGGTAACCTTGTCTTTGAAAAATAGCGTATATGGTGGGTCTGCCATAAGAGCTGCTATTTCTCCTGCCCGTCTGGCGGAGGTAAATGCCACTAAAAATGCTGTTTTCATCGAAAGGTGTAAAAGGGAGCACGTGGCTAGGGGTTCAAACGGTTGTTGAGTTAGACAAACTAGTACTAAATGAAGGTCCCATGGGGTGGTAGGTGGTTTAATGTCTGGGTATAGGGCTTGGAGTCCCTTGAGGAAACGCTTGGTGATTGGATGAGCAAAAACAGAAGTATCAATTTTGTCATGAAAAGTTGTAATAGCAGCTAAATGGACTCTGATGGAGCTGAAAGAAAGGCCAGATCGCTTAAGGTCCAATAGATAGTCAAGTATGAGCGAGAGAGATACCGACGTGGGACAAAGTTGTTTAGCTGAACACCAATGTGTGAATCGTTTCCACTTTCGTAGATAGGTGGTGCGAGTAGATGGTGTTCTGCTATGTAGGAGCACTCTTTGAACTTGTTCAGAGCAATCTAGTTCGCTTTGGGAGAACCATGTAGGAACCAGGCTTTGAGGTGAAGCATGGACAGGTTGGGGTGGAGAAATCGGCCGTGTTGTTGTGATAGGAGGTTCGGGATGAGAGGCAACGAGATTGGTGGTCGAATAGACATTCTGGTGAGGAACGGAGACCACGGTTGTCTGGGCCACGACGGGGCAATTAGGATCATCTTGGCACGGTCTGTTCGTATTTTCATCAGGACCCTGTTGATAACCGGTATCGGGGGAAATGCATAGAGTAAGTTTCGGTGCCATGGGATCATGAATGTGTCTCCCAGGTAATGTTTGCCCAGTCCCGCTCTGGAGCAAAAGCCGGAACATTTCTTGTTTTTTGCAGTTGCAAAAAGGTTTATGGTTGGGTGACCCCAAAGGTGGAATATGTTGTGGATGGTTTTCTCGTCTATCTCCCATTCGTGATCCCAGGAAAAGGGTCTGCTTAGCTCATCCGCTGTGGTGTTCATCACTCCGGAAAGATAGGCAGCTGATACCCGGATGTTGTTCGCAATGCACCAATTCCAGAGCTTCATAGCCTCTGTGCAAAGCGAGTGGGATCGAGCTCCTCCCTGCCTGTTTACATAGAACATGCATGCAATGTTGTCTGTCATTATGCGTATATGGTGATTCCTGATTAGTGGAAGAAAGTGACAGCACGCATTGCGAATGGATCGAAGTTCTAGGACATTTATGTGCAGAGAGGTCTCGGTTGAAGACCATAGCCCCTGGACTGTGTGGTGAGACATGTGTGCACCCCAGCCTGTCAGAGATGCATCGGTAGTCAGTATGAGGGATGGAGCCTCCTGAAGAAAGGGGACTCCAGAGCAGAGGTTGGAGTGAACTGTCCACCACAGTAGAGAATCTTTGACTCAGAAAGGTATGGAGAGAGTCTTGTTTAGAGAGTGCACATTCGGTCTGTAAACCGTGGCCAACCACGCTTGGAAGCATCTCATGTAGAGGCGTGCATTTTGGACGACAAAAGTGCAGGAGGCCATGTGACCTAGTACTTGTAGACAGTCTCGGACAGTCACCTGGGGACTGTTGCGAATTTTTGTGGCCAGTCGGCTTATGGAGTTGAAGCGGTCGGGTGGAAGAGATGCCAATCCCGTCCGGGAGTCAAGGTATGCCCCTATGAACTCCAGATGTTGGGTGGGGCATAATGTGGATTTGTTTTTGTTTATTTGCAGGCCTAGAGATAGGAAACAACTGACGGTAAGCCGCGTGGATTGGAGAGCTTCGTCGAACGTTGAAGCTTTGAGGAGGCAATCGTCGAGGTAAGGAAATATTACGACCCCTTGTTTTCTGAGGTAGGCAGTAACTACGGCTAGGATCTTGGAAAAGATACGGGGGGCCGTGGACAGTCCGAAGGGGAGAACCCTGTATTGAAAATGTGTTGAGCCAAGAGTAAAACGTAGGAAGCGTCTGTTGGCCGGGTGATAGTCACATGAAAATAGGCGTCCTGTAGGTCGAGGGCTGAAAACCAATCGCCCTGCTCCAGCGCTGCGATTATGGTGGTGAGAGTAACCATCTTGAACTTTTGCTTTTTGACAAATTTGTTGAGCCGCCTGAGGTCGAGGACTCGTCGCCATCCCCCAGTTTTCTTTTCTGTTAAGAAATCATGGGAGTAAAAACCCTTCCCTTTGTGTCGTTCTGGCACAATTTCTATTGCTCCCAGTTGAAGGAGATGTTGCACTTCTTGGAGGAGTAGTCGCTCGTGAGAAGGGTCCCTGAAGAGGGACGGGGAGGGTGGGTGGGAGGCAAGGAGAGGAAGGGGATGGCGTATCCAATTGTAACCACCTCTATAACCCACTTGTCGGAGGTAATGTTCTGCAATTAGTGGGAGAATGGTCGTAGGCGGTGTCCAAAGATAGGTGTGCTGGCTGAAGTGGGAACGCTGTTTTCTAAACCCTCGACTAAGGCTTCAAATCTGCCTATTAGTTGGAGGGGGTTGAGGCGCCCCCGCAGAATTGGGACGACGACGCTGGAATCTTGGTCTCTGGCGTTGTTGTTGTTGCTCCTGTGGTCTATGGGAGTGTTGTGTATATGCAGGGTAGCGTGGATGTTGGTAAGGTTGGTATCTATATTGCCGTCTTCTGGTCGTAGGTGTCTGGAGACCTAAGGACCGGAGGGTTGCCCTTGACTCCTTCATTGAGTGAAGCACATCGTTCGTGGCAGAAGCAAAAAGTTTTTCACCGTCAAAGGGAAGATCTTCAACGGAAAGAAAGAAGAGGAGAGCCATGAACCTCAGCGCATGACCACTGCTGTGGCGGTCGATCTTGCTGCAGTGTTGGCTACATCGAGGGCCGCTTGAAGAGCGGTACGTGACATGATTTGTCCCTCGGAAACCAGAGCTGTCAATTGTTGTTTTTTCTGTTCTGGGATGTCGAAAATAAAGTCCATGAATTTATTATAGTTTCTGTGGTCATATTTTGCAAGAACTGCAGTATAATTAGCTATATGAAATTGTAACGTTGAGGATGCATATACTTTACGACCAAAGAGGTCCAAGCGTTTACTTTCCTTGTTGGCTGGGGTGGAGCGGGAATACTGTTGTTTGGCCCTTTGGTTCGCTGCGTATACTACTAATGAATTTGGAACCGGATGGGTAAAAAGGAATTCAGAGCCCTTAGAAGGGATGAAGTACTTCCGGTCCGCTTGTTTACAGGTAGGTAGGCTTGTAGCTGGAGTCTGCCAGATGGACTTAGCAGGTTCTAAAAGGGCTACATTGATTGGTAATGCAACCCTAGAGGAAGAAGAGGGCTGTAGGATGTCCGTTAACTCATGCTGTTGTTCGGGGACTTCCTCCAAGTTAATTCTCAAGTCACTGGCAACTCTTTTAAAGAGGTCTTGGAATTTTGAGTAGTCATCCGACGGTGTTGGAGAAGGGGGAAGTAAGGCTTCTTCAGGCCTTACCTCCGGCTCTACTGGAATAGGAGCAGGACTTGGTTGATCCTGCAAGTGTGACGGTGCTGCCTGGTGTCTTGTGTCATTGGCAGGTTCGTCAGGTGGTGGTGCTAGACCGGTGTTGCGCCTGGTTGAGGTGGCGTAGCGCGTGTTCTTGAGGGTACGATGCCCATGGTGCCCAATATTGCCATGGTGGTGGGTAGGGCATAGGTGGTGCCATCCAGGGGTTCACCTCCCAGGGGGCAAGATCCTGAGAATAGGATGAGGTAATTTTTCTAAAACCTCTGTTGACTGGGGTCTGGGGATGGGAGTGTTGATACGGAGAAAACCCCTCCTGTGGTCCAGTTTCCTCCTCACTGGAGGAAGGTTGTTCAGACCCTGACTCTGCCATTGAAGAGAAACAGGCATTCAGCAGGGGAGACTGCAGGATAGGTGACACCAGCAGATCTCTTGCCTGAGTAAATTGGAGTGGTGAGGCTCCTGTGTGAGGTGAAGGCTGTGCAAGAGGAAGTTGCAATGAGGGAACAGTCCTCTGAGCTGGGGTTTTGCTTCTTGGCTCCCTGCCAATCAGTTCCACGGGTGCCGGTGCCGTGGCCAGTGCCGGGAGGGCAGCATCAGCCTATAGGCGGTCAGGTAGGGTGTGGAATGTCGGCACCGCGTCCGTCGCGGTGCCGAACAGTGCCAGAAGAGAGGCAGGCAGCTGAAAGCCTGAAGCCCCGGCACTGGAGCTTCGCGCCGCCGACGCAGCCTCAGGCAGTTTTCACGTGTTGCTGGAGGAGCCCGGCTTGTCAAATGTGCTCAAGCGGGGGAGCACAGGCAGGGAAGCGGTAGATCTGCCCGGGGAGGGCTTGTGTCTCAGGGTTTCCTTTGAAGATGACAAAAGGTGCCCTTTTTTTTTTTTTTCAGATTTCTTGTGTTTCTTTGAGGTGGGGGGGCTGTGGTGGGCAGCGGAGCCGGAATCAGTGCCTGGGTCTGAAGCCGCACCTAGGGATTTCTGGAGGAGGAGCAGTTTCAGTCTAAGCTCCCTGTCCTTCCGTGCCCTGGAGCTAAGTTTGCTGCAGTGGGCACATTTTTGAGGAATGTGGGTCTCCCCCAAACATTTTATATAGTGTGAGTGGCCATCTGACAGCGGGATAGCTTCCTTGCAGTTAGAGCAGCGTTTAAAGCCTGTGGAGCCAGGCATGTCTGAAGCGGCTGCAGCTGACAGGATTTTTTTTTTTTTTTTTTTTAAGATAAAAATGGTAACTAACTATAACTAACAAGAAACTAACTAACTAAAAGGGTAATTGTAGCAAGAGAAAGGAATTTCCTAACGAGTCTGCTGAGCTCAGTCTCAGGCCGGGGACAGTAGAGAAGGAACTGAGGAGACTGGCCACGCATGCATACTATTAAGCTAGACTCACAGCGGGGGGGCAGCCTCTGCGCATGCGTGGCTGGTACGAGTACTGCTACAAAAATCTCCGAGCAAAGGCACAGGGACGCACCAACAGCTTGAGTGGAGCACCCACAGGGACATCTCTCGAAGAAGCAGCAGTAGTTCTCAAAGTGTGGGGCACAGAGAAACATTTTGGGGGAAAGGGGGGTGGGAAGGGAATGCCATGCTTCCAGCCCTGCTCCACCCCCAGATCAG
>NW_020699953.1:0-1254 GCF_002925995.2 Terrapene triunguis | reverse complement strand
GCCATCGGCCTCTTCTGGGTGCTTAGCAGACAATACTGGGCACTTGGCAGAAAATAGCATACTACGACTCTGCTAACGTGCAATGAGCCAGCAGGGCGCCTGGCAGAAAATAGCATACTACGACTGATAACCATCATTGTCTGCCCGGGTGCCCATGATCGACAGCCACTGCAGTACGACGATGACGGTTACCAGTCGTAATAAACCATCTTCTACCAAAAGGCAAGGGGCTGGTGCAATGCAGCACCACGGCTGCCAGCCCCACAGCTGCCTGCACCCAGATCGCCAATGAAGGCTACCAGTCATGCTGCACCGTCTACCACCAAAAGGCAGTAAGCTGCTGCTGCTGTTTAGCAATGCAGTCCCACGTTTGCCGGCACCCGGAAGACATATGGTGACGGTGAGCTGAGCTGAGCGGGCTCAATGCTTGGCGTGGTATGTTGTCTGCACAGGTAACCCAGGTAAAAAGGCGCGAATCTATTGTCTGCCGTTGCTGTGACGGCGGGGGAGGGGCCTGACGCAATGTACCCAGAACCCCTCGCGGCACTGCTTTGCATCATCCGGGCATTGCGATCTCAACCCATTATTCCAATAGGCGTGGTGTTCATAGTGCTCATAATTGCCGCGGTGATCTGAGCGGGCTCCATGATCCCAGTGCTGGCTATGGCGTCTGGTCTGAAAAAAGGCGAGACATCACAGTCTATATGTATTATGTGTGCTGCCAACCCTGACATAACAACATCCTCCCCATACTCTGTATGTTCCCCCAATGACCGACAACTGACTCCTCAAATCTTTTGTACCGTTTATTTTTAAATATTCTATAATAAAATTTATATCTGACGGACCAGGGGAGGGAGAGGGGGAGGGAGGGAGAGGGGGAGTGACGACATGGCGTACAGGTACAGGGAATTAAAATCAAGAAAGGTGGGTTTGCATCAGGGAGAAACACAAACAACTGTCACACAGAATGCCCCCCCCCAAAGATTGAACTCAAAAGCCTGGGTTTAGCAGGAGGGAGGGGGGGAAGCAAATGAATACAGAATAAATCTATTTTTTACATCTTAAGACGACGGCGCAGCATGACTGATAGCCCCTGGCATTTTCTGGGTGCTTGGCAGCAAATACTGGGCGCTTGGCAGTAAGCCTTCAGGTCTACTGCACAATATGATGCCCACTGCAGTATGACAACGATGGATACCAGTCGTAATATACTATCTTCTGCCCAAAAGGCAAGGGGTTGCTGCTGTGTAG
>NW_020699952.1:0-1674 GCF_002925995.2 Terrapene triunguis | reverse complement strand
TGTGTGTGTGTGTGTGTGTGTGTGTGTGTGTGTGTGTGTGTGTGTGTAACTCCAGTATTTAAAAGCATTAAGGTGAAGCAATTCTTTTGTTTTAATAAAGAAGGCTCATGATTAACAAACAGACATTACCTGGTGATGTAAATAATGGATTCCAGATTTCTTGAACGTCTGATTTTCCCAACCATAAAGAGTCTGATTCAAAGTCTATTGACTTCAGTGGACTTGGGATCAGACCCAAAATAATTGTCTTCAGAATAAAATTAACCTAAGGCTAACTGTAAAGTCTGTGTTCTACAAGACATGCATTTGAGAGTTATAAATATATTTTAAAAACTGGTCCCTAAGGGATTGGACAGCTGAGAATTAAGTAATATGATATAGAGCCTTTAACCTGAAGATTGCTGGTGAAAATCTATTCTATATCAATTCTTATACTGGACTCATCACTTTAGTACAAAGCGCCTTCCAATTGTGCATTAAGTAACTTGACTAACATATGTCACAGGTTGTTTGTTCTCTCATCCTCTCCCTGGAGAGAAGCATGTGCAGTGAAGCATCTTGTTTTGGAAGGGTTTTTTTACCTAGATCAGTAGTGACTAAAAGTTACTATCATCTGATGCTTGTTTGGGTGTCCTGTGTGAAATGCGTTTCGTGGTATTGGTCCAGTTCCCAGCAGTAAGTTGTCCATACCACAAAAAACGCCACCACACATGGCACTAATTCACTACTTCATTGGCAGCTTCCATATAGTGAGCAAGAACTGAATGGTAAGCATGGAAAATGAACTATTCTCTTGTCCATAGAAATCTCTCCAGATTAGGATTGGTATGCATTGATGGAGTAATGTATGGAGAAATCTTGCCCTGCTGTTGCCCATTCTGTACCTTTCTATGAATAAATCAAGGTCTTCAGTCTCCAGGGTTCTCTACTGAATACTTTTCATCAGCATTAAATTCACATGAAGAAAATTTTCTTTTATTCCAACTACGAAGGATATTACTATTTACCCAATAGTTTTACATTTTAAAAGGGGATTTTTCCCAAATCTTACTGAGACTAAGCTAGAGGATGAATTTAGACATCAGTTTTTATGAATGGCATGGAAAGTTGGCACAGTGTATTAATGATGGTCCTTTCTCTTTTAAAGGTATTTGATTCCAAATGCAGGTGATGCTACCAAAGCCATAAAACAACAGATCATGAAAGTTCTGGACGCGTTGGAGAACTAATAACAAAAAACTTTTAAGATAATGGATTAAAAAGAAATGAGGCAACCAAGATACTATATGTGGACACAAAATGACTGCTTTCCAACTGAATACTAACCTAAGAGAGCATCTCTGTTTGCTGATGGGAATGTCTGAGTAGCAGGCTTAAAATAGGGTAAATTATTAATTTCTCAGCAGGATTTCAATTATTTTTTTGTTTAACAATTTTGTTTTTTTCCAAAGGTTGTTTATTATAAAGGTCAGGTTTTTTAAAAGCAGCTTTAATGTAGCAGTTCAGCTGTGTAGAACTATATGAAGGGATTGCAGCTCTTTCAGGTATGGAAAAATAGTTGAAGTGTCGTAAGTAAACTTGAGAATTAGAAGTCAAAAATGTCTAAAGCCTAATGCCTGTAAATTTTATTTTGCCTACTGGTAGTATCAAGTATTGTTATCAGTCCTTAGGTTT
>NW_020699951.1:0-1678 GCF_002925995.2 Terrapene triunguis | reverse complement strand
TGTGTGTGTGTGTGTGTGTGTGTGTGTGTGTGTGTGTGTGTGTGTGTAAAACTCCAGTATTTAAAAGCATTAAGGTGAAGCAATTTTTTTTGTTTTAATAAAGAAGGCTCATGATTAACAAACAGACATTACCTGGTGATGTAAATAATGGATTCCAGATTTCTTGAACGTCTGATTTTCCCAACCATAAAGAGTCTGATCCGAAGTCTATTGACTTCAGTGGACTTGGGATCAGACCCAAAATAATTGTCTTCAGAATAAAATTAACCTAAGGCTATCTGTAAAGTCTGTGTTCTACAAGACATGCATTTGAGAGTTATAAATATATTTTAAAAACTGGTCCCTAAGGGATTGGACAGCTGAGAATTAAGTAATATGATATAGAGCCTTTAACCTGAAGATTGCTGGTGAAAATCTATTCTATATCAATTCTTATACTGGACTCATCACTTTAGTTCAAAGCGCCTTCCAATTGTGCATGAAGTAACTTGACTAACATATGTCACAGGTTGGTTGTTCTCTCATCCTCTCCCTGGGAGAGAAGCATGTGCAGTGAAGCATCTTGTTTTGGAAGGGTTTTTTTACCTAGATCAGTAGTGACTAAAAGTTACTATCATCTGATGCTTGTTTGGGTGTCCTGTGTGAAATGCGTTTCGTGGTATTGGTCCAGTTACCAGGAGTAAGTTGTCCATACCACAAAAAACGCCACCACACATGGCACTAATTCACTACTTCATTGGCAGCTTCCATATAGTGAGCAAGAACTGAATGGTAAGCATGGAAAATGAACTATTCTCTTGTCCATAGAAATCTCTCCAGATTAGGATTGGTATGCATTTATGGAGTAATGTATGGAGAAATCTTGCCCTTCTGTTGCCCATTCTGTACCTTTCTATGAATAAATCAAGGTCTTCAGTCTCCAGGGTTCTCAACCGAATACTTTTCATCAGCATTGAATTCACATGAAGAAAATTTTCTTTTATTCCAACTATGAAGGATATTACTATTTACCCAATAGTTTTACATTTTAAAAGGGGATTTTTCCCAAATCTTACTGAGACTAAGCTAGAGGATGAATTTAGACATCAGTTTTTATGAGTGGCATGGAAAGTTGGCACAGTGTATTAATGATGGTCCTTTCTCTTTTAAAGGTATTTGATTCCAAATGCAGGTGATGCTACCAAAGCCATAAAACAACAGATCATGAAAGTTCTGGACGCGTTGGAGAACTAATAACAAAAAACTTTTAAGATAATGGTTTAAAAAGAAACGAGGCAACCAAGATACTGTATGTGGACACAAAATGACTGCTTTCCAACTGAATACTAACCTAAGAGAGCATCTCTGTTTGCTGATGGGAATGTCTGAGTAGCAGGCTTAAAATAGGGTAAATTATTAATTTCTCAGCAGGATTTCAATTATTTTTTGTTTAACAATTTTGTTTTTTTTCCAAAGGTTGTTTATTATAAAGGTCAGGTTTTTTAAAAGCAGCTTTAATGTAGCAGTTCAGCTGTGTAGACCTATATGAAGGGATTGCAGCTCTTTCAGGTATGGAAAAATAGTTGAAGTGTCGTAAGTAAACTTGAGAATTAGAAGTCAAAAATGTCTAAAGCCTAATGCCTGTAAATTTGATTTTGCCTACTGGTAGTATCAAGTATTGTTATCAGTCCTTAGGTTT
>NW_020699950.1:0-8227 GCF_002925995.2 Terrapene triunguis | reverse complement strand
AATCTAGCTTGTTAGTAACATTCCTCTAAACAGTTATTTGGTTCTGTGTACCCTTAGTTTATTACCCCTTCTCCAGCTAGAAACATGCAAACCTCATCATTATTGCTTGGTACGTGGTATGAGCAAGGTCGTAATTGGTAACTGGCTATTTACACATTCCAATTTCTGTCCTTGGCTTTTGAGGCCGATTAGAGTTAAACATGGAAGGACAGAGTTTAAACATGGAAGAACTTTGGTTCATATAGGCCTAATGACGTCAACAATTCCCTCCTTTGAGAATACTCAACAAGCTTTTGGCTGAGTTTTCTCATATTCTGTAGACAAGATACGATTGAGTGCCATAGAGCTGGGGTTCTCAATGAGAGGGTATGCTGGGATTTCTGGGGAACGGGGGGCACAAAGCTTACGGAGGAGCAATTTAAAACAAGCAATCAGGAGGAGGGTGACCAGGCACAGTACCACACCTGTGAGGAGGAGACGCACAAGGCTATTTCCCAGTCCTCCTAGGTTGGGCAACCAACTCCAAAGGGAATCAAAAACTGTGGGTTCCCTTTCCTGAGCCTTCCACTGCTCAAAAGCCTGTTCGGCTGACAGGACGTGCTTGTTAATGTCCTGTGAGTTTTCTGGGACATAAGTACAACATTCACTCCCAATAAGGACACACACCCCGCCCTGGGAGGCTAAAACATAATCTAAGGCCTGTCTGTTTTGCAGGGACAGCAACTGGAGCTGGTAAAGCTCTGAGTTAAGGCTTTTCTCTATGGCCAAGGTCTTATTGGCATACTTGGTGAGAAACACAGAGAGCCTACGATAAAATTGAGCCAGTCGTCCCACCCCATAGGATGGGAGAAAGATCATACCCAATCTGTCTCCTTCTGTAATGGGCTCTGGGGTGGCATACAAAGATCTATGCTGCCTAGGGTGGCCAGGGGGCAGTTTAGGAAGGACACGAAGGGGAGGGGCAAGATATCCTAGATAGCAGCTTCCATACCACCAATGCTGTAGCCACTTATAGGCAGAGGTACCGCAAATATAAAAGGAGTGGCCATTCCCTACCAAGCCATTATAACCTCTACTCCACCTATTTGCTTGTCTGTCATTAAACGATCCGAACCGGGCGGTAGAGTCGGATTTGCCGTTAACATAGACAGGGATGGAAGCGTCACTATCAGGGGATAAATAATACTGACAGGTGCTATTCCCAGCAAACCAGGTGTGATTGCTGGACTTAAACTGTCGATAGCACACCAAACCAGGGGCCACTGGCCGCAACCTAATAGGGGAAGGGATATACGTTGAGTTGGCCTGCAGCTTCCAGGGGTCGTCCCTTAACTCATACTGGGACTCAATGGTACAGTTCTGTGACAAGGGGGTACCCGAGGCATTTTTCCCCCTACTGAACCATCCCCAATAGATATCTGACCAATTCTGGGGAACTACCCTCCAGGGTAACCCTGCAGCATGGTGCGGGATTTGGGAGCACACCCAGCAGTTAGAGAGGTTAAACTCTTGGGCAAAGCAAACCTTCAGGGACTCATATGTGTTTGTCTCTAAGGGTACATCTACACTTACCGGAGGGTCCGGCGGCAGGGAATCAATGTTCTGGGATCGACTTATCGCGTCTAGTGAAGACGCGATAAAATCGATCCCTGATCGCTCTGCCGTCGACTCCGGAAATCCACCGCGGCAAGAGGCGGCAGCAGAGTCGGCGGCAGCGCGGCAGCGGTCGACTTTCCCCCGTCCTCACAGCCAGGTAAGTCGACCTAAAATACGCAACTTCAGCTACGGTATTCACGTAGCTGAAGTTGCGTATCTTAGGTCGGACCCCCGCTGTAGTGTAGACCCAGCCTCAGTTAGTAGGGATTCCTTTCCATCCCGCATGTGCCTGGGGGGAAACGGGAGTTAACAAGAGGAGTGTCTCTATGGCAAAGAGCACCACTGTGGCAGACCCTGGACCTGAACTCATATTGGGCAGGTGACCCTAGGGCCTAACAATCACAATTCCCCAAATACCCACAAAATAACAATTACCAATAGCAAGCAGATTAAAAACAACAGGGACCAGGCCACCAGGTTAGGCCGGCCCTGTGAAAATAAACACAACCAACGCTCAGAGGTCTCGCGAGGAGTGCGCTGTGACTGTCAAAAGAGATCACAGGGCATTCCCAGCAGACACTATTGTTGCCTGAATAACAGCTTAAATCCCAGATCGTCGCTGGCAGTCTTCTCTGCAGGCTGGACGGTCCACCGTTCAGGAGCAGGCACTGCTTTCAGGCGAGAGTGATGAATCCAGTTCTTGTGTCCCTCAACCTTTGCTGCTGTATGGGAGACCAGCAGGACGGTGTGGGGTCCCTTCCACTTCTCTTGGAGAGGCTCGTCCTTCCAAGTCCAAACGAGTACGGAATCGCCTGGCTGCAAGGAGTGGATCGGGGCATCCAGCGGGAGAGGCTGCAAATCTTTGGTATACCTGTGGAGAGAACAAAGAACAGCAGACAGAGAGCACATGTACTGAGATAAGAAGCCACACCCCATTTCCCACTTCCCTGCCAGAACCGGTGTACCATTCATAGGCCATGCCCTTCCAAACATAATCTTGAAGGGACTGAGCCCTAACCTGCCCTTAGGGAGAGCGCGAATGCGGAGCAAAACAAGGGGCAAAGCATCAGGCCACTTAAGGGAAGCCTCTTGGCAAACCTTTGAGAGGTGCTGCTTAAGAGTCTGATTTGTACGCTCCACTACCCCACTGGCCTGCAGTTGCCATGGCGTGTGAAGCTTCCAGGGGATCTGTAGGGCATCCGATATCTTCTGAACGACTTGGGATGTGAAGTGTGTTCCGTTGTCAGATTCCATCCACTGGGGAAGCAATCTGAGCCTTACTCTGTGCTACTCGATATCCTCGGAGTCCAACAAAGTTCAGGAGGCTCACAGTGGCTTTAAGGCAAGAGGTTAGACTCACAGCAGCAATTAACAAGTCATCCACATATTGTAGGAGGAGGACTTTGTCCTCGTTGTCCCACTCCTCCAAGTCTCTGGCCAGGGCCTGGCTGAAAAGGGTGGGGGAATTTTTAAATCCCTGAGCCAGCACTGTCCAGCAAAGCTGCTTTTTAACCCTCCTTTTGTCCTCCCACTCGAAGGAGAAAATCTCCTGAGACTGGGGGTCAACTGGAATCGTGAAGAAAGCATCCTTTAAATCCAGGACTGAAAAATGGGTGTACTGCCCCCCTATAGAGGCCAACAATATATACGGATTTGGAACAAGGGGGTGTAGAGTCTTAACCCGCTCATTAACTGCCCTCAGGTCCTGGACCAGCCGGTATGTGCCATTGGGCTTTTGTACAGGCAAGATAGGAGTGTTCCAAGCTGACTGGCATTCTCAAAGTACCCCGCACTTTAGGAACTGGTCTATAGTCTCCTGCAGTCCCTCTCTGGCTTCCCTTTTGATCAGATACTGCTTGATTCGCACTGGACCTTTTCCTGGCAAGAGCTGAACAGTAATAGGAGTATGATGGACTGCCTTTCCTGGGATCCCTGATGCCCATACCAGAGGAAAAACCCGCTTCTCCCACTGACTCCACTCTGGGGCTTGCATAGCTGAGGGCTCAATTGCAAGTGTCATTATCCAGGCATTCTCTGGGGGTAAGGTGAGGCTTATTTCATCTTGAGTGAAATGCAGGGTGGCACCTAAGCGACAAAGCAGATCCCGTCCTAATAGTGGCGTTGGACAATCGGGGAGGTAAACCAGTCTGTGAGATAGAGTTCTGTTTCCCAAAGCACATTCCGCTGGGGCATATACTGGGCACTTAGTTCCTTTCCCTGTGGCTCCCACCACAGTGAGGGAATCTGTCACAGGCAGCTGAAGGGGTTGGTTTACAGCAGTTCGTGCAGCTCCAGAGTCTATTAAAAAGTCTATGTCCGAATCTCCTACCCGCATTTTTACTCGGGGTTCCGGGGGCAGGATAGTCCGTCTCCCCTGACACCCCTATTCTTGATCCTCCGCTGCCATCATAGGGGTACCTTCCCTTTCGGGGCACTCATTTTTCCAATGTCCCTCCTTTCGGCATATGGCACACTGGTTGCGACCCAGACGCCTTTCCTGTAAGCCAGGGCGCCCACGCCCATGTCCTCTCATTCCCCGGCCCCTTCCACCTTCCTGAAATCTTCCCCTGCCACCAGCCTGTACTGCTGCAACCATCATTTTCACTTGCCTCTTTTCCTTTTCTCCCTCCCTAAGGCTGTAAGCCCTGTTTGCAGTTTCCAGAATCTGTGCCATTGTCATGCCCATCAAATCCTCCTTTTTCTGCAGTTTCCTTTTAATATCGGGGCAGCACGGCTGGTAAAGATACCCTTTATAATTGCCTCAGTAGCCTGATCATCGGGGTTTGCATTAGTAGTTTGCCTGATGGTATCCCGAATACGCTGCAGAAAAGCAACCGGACTCTCTTTTGGCTCCTGTACTAGCTCATACGGCTTAGCCCAATTGTTATGTCGGACAGCTGAGTGTCGGAGACCATGTAATAGGAGCTCCTTGTATACAGTGAGACGGGTGAGATCCGCCGGCACGTTGGGATTCCACCGGGGGTCTGCTGTAGGGACCTGGACTGCAGCAACAGGGACATTTGCTGCGTCTGCCTCATGTCTAAGCTGTGCCTCCTCCCGTGCCTTAGACACAACCTGATTACGCTCCACCTCAGACAGCAGGGTCCGCATAAGGATATTACAGTCATCCCAGTCAGACTTATGGCTAGCCAGACACCCTTCAAAGACCGAGATAAACTTGCTTGGATTCGTAGAAAATTCCCCTGCCTGTGCCTTAAAGGCTGCTAGGTCCACTGGGTTAAAAGGCACATGGGTATAAACCTGCATTGTAGTGGCTGGGCGATTTTCTGTTCCAGTATGGGCTATCCGAGTCTCAGTAATCAATGGATAGAATCGCACCGAGGGGGCAATCTCTGGGACCTGAGGCACCCTGTCTTTATATGGTGGGGGTGTTGGAGCCGAAGGGGACACCGACTCTGCCATCACAACCGGGGGAGGGTTCTGGGGACTAACAGTAGTTACTACCGAACCTGTCGGAGTCAAATTACACCTTTGCAAAAGATCTGACCTATCTCTTAACAACATAAACAACTGTACATACATATGTTCATTCCATTTACCTGTACACTGACAAAACAAAAGCAATTGAAGGATCGTAATTAAGTGATCCCTCTGGTGGCCACCTTTCCTGGTCCTCTAGCTGATATTGAGGCCAGTCTACTGTACAGAATCTTTTCAGTTTACTTTTAATCAACGGATCCGATCCAAACACTTTCCAGTTCACCAGAATGCATTCTAAGGGCGTACACCTTGCCCTGCCTGCAGTACTCTGCCCCTGCCCCATACTCTAGGGAGACACTGGGCGTCCCCAGGTCAAAACAGGTAAAGTCCCCACTGGACTGTTCCTACCTTATCCAAGGGTTCGGTTCTGCACCGTCGCCCACAGCTGCTTCTCCACTAATCGAGCGCGTTGCACCGTTGTACCCTCCGGGGTCGACCAAACCACGTCTCCGCCGAGGCCCCCGATGAAGTCACCGGTGCGCGCTGGGCGTAGGTCGTCGCCGCAATCCGTCGACCTCCGAGAGGGGTCCGGGCAAGGCTAAATTTCAGCCTCGAGCCCACCCAGGGACGCCAAGACTGTTGCCGGCACAGAAGCCCGAGGACAGCAACAGTGGGGTTGTTTAAATTTAAAAATTCACGGAATTCCCAGCAGCAGATAAGACAACTTGGGAAACTGCTAGGAGACTCTATGCATTCAGATACAGTGATAAGGGATTCTTTGTTTCTGAGGGGATATGTGTAAAATGTTTCACTGAATTAAGTCTCAGGGATTATCTATACTGGCAAGTTAAAGCGCTCTAACTTGCTGGCTCAGGGATGTGAAAAATACCCCTCCCCACCGAGTGCAGCAAGTTTGAGCGCTTTAAAGTGCTAGTGTGGACAGGCTCGGCTCCCAGTGCTCAGAGCTAATCCCTTCGTCGAGGTGAATTACCAGGAGCACTGGCACCCATGGCAGCGCTTTGAACTTTGTAGTGTAGACATAGCCTCAGTAGGTTAGATCAGACAAAGAGGAGCTGCATTGACTAGGCATTGGGATGCCTGTGCCTTTAAGAACCCCCGGCCCTGTGCCTGTGCCTTTAACAACCCAGCCCTGGGAAGCCGATGCTGAGAGGTGCTGTCTGTCTGTGAGAGGGGAAATAAAAAAAGCCCCTTTGCCCACCACCATTTTTGCAAACACGGGTGTCTCAGTCCCACTGGCGTAACTGTTATCCCCTGTGCCCCGCCTGTGCCAGGTTTTGCCTTCTGTCACCCTCTGCCAGCGCCTCACCACGAGCTTAACTCCTGCTCCTCCCCCCCGCCCTGATTTTGCCCTTTACCCCCTCTCCTAATGCTGCCTCCAGCTGCTTGACCCCCCTGATCAATTTCCGCCCCCTGCTCAGACCCTGGCCACCCCCCTCCTCCGATTTGCCCCCTTTTCCCCTTTTTAACCCCTGTAAAAAGCAGTCAGCAGAATTTTATGGCTAATAAGGGCAGGGTGAAGAGCAGTGGCTTCAGCAGATGTTACTGAGTATGCTCAGTTTGTGTGACCATACAAAAAAGCCACTTTGATCAAATAAAAAAGGCTCTGTCCCCCCCCCCAACAAACTATTTTGCCAAACACTGGTGTCTCAGTCCCACTGGGGTAACTGCTACCCCTGTGCCCCTGCTTGTGCCGGGTTTTGCCCTGTCACTCTCTGCCAGCGCCTCACTCCTGGGTTTAACTTCACCTACTCCCCCCCCATCCCTGATTTTCCCTTTAGCCGCTCTCCTAATACTGCCTCCAGCTGCTTGACCCCCCTGACCAGTCAATTTCTGCCCCCTGCTCAGACCCTGGCCACCCCCCTCCTCCAATTCGCCCCCTTTCCCCCTTTTTAACCCCTGTCAAAAGCAGTCCGCAGAATCTTATGGCTAATAAAGGCAGGGTGAAGGGCAGTGGCTTCAGCAGATGAACTGAGCATGCTCAGTACATGGTAAGTAGCACATTCCTATGCAGAGCAATTTACTACACTACACTGGCAGAGGCTGCCAGCAGAGCCTGCCCTGCTGCAACAAGAGCCGGCAGCACTAAGCTTCTGCCCCCATGGGAGGGAGGGGGCGGAGAAGAGCGGGCCGGGCCGGGGCCCCTTTGGACTGTAGGCCCGGCACATGGCGCCAGTGGCGCCATAGGAAATCCAGTACTGGGGCTCTCTCACTGCAGCTTTGCTCTCTGTCTGCTGCTTCCACTCAGACACTTCCTTCTGCAACCTGCCACTGACCCTCTTTGGCCAGGTCTACATTGAGGGGGAGGGGATTGACCTAAGATACGCAACTTCAGTTACGGGAATAGCATAGCTGAAGTCGACGTATTTAGGTCGACTTACCTCGGCGTCTTCACGGCGGCGAGTCGACTGCTGCCGCTCCCCCTTCGACTCCGCCTGTGTCTCTCGCAGCGCTGGAGTACCGGAATCGATGGGAGAGTGCTTGGGGATCGATTTATCGCTCCCCGACCGATAGATCGATTGCTACCTGCCGATCTAGCGGGTAGTGTAGACCTGCCCTCACTGTCACACACTTGCTTCTGGATTCCTACAATCTGTGCTGCTTGTGTCAGAGACGTAGGTCTTAGAGCATCAGATTCTGCCTTTAGATTAATCACTTCATCTTCCTTTTCAGCTCTGATTCTTTCCAATTCCTGCACTCTGTCTTCCAGCCGATCGTTCTCCTGATGTAGTGTTGTCGCGACCATCCACAACCCCTGCAAAGCAGCCCTCTTCTTTGCCCTAACGTTTGGACCTCCCCACTGTTGCCGGCACAGAAGCCCGAGGACAGCAACAGCGGGGTTCGTTGCCCGGTGTGCTTCGCGTCAATAAACATGCCGGGGTGGAGAAACAATCAAAGTTTATTTGAGATCTCAAAGTGGTGCAAGGAGACAGGCAAGTCTCAAATCAAGCACACTAGCAAAAACAGTTTCTCTCTTCTTATACATTTTACAACTAAGCCCCCCCCTCTCTCCGCCTCTACCACCCGCCCCTACCACCTCCCTCCATCTCTCCCTCTACTCCCCCTCCCCTCTCTACCGAAGGCATGTTTATACATTTAAGCCGTTAAATCATTCTAGGGCTATAAATCTAGCTTGTTAGTAACATTCCTCTAAACAGTTATTTGGTTCTGT
>NW_020699949.1:0-6063 GCF_002925995.2 Terrapene triunguis | reverse complement strand
CAGATACATTTGTCATTTTGAAGGGAGAACACGGTACGTTCCTTGACCCTTTGCACTAAATACCTTGGGGATATATGGGAAAACAGCTGCAAACTAACTATCTCTCTATTCCCTCCTTATCTCTATTATTTCTGCTAGTGTGAGTGAAACTGCAGCCATCTGCTAGAAACACTGACCAATACATTTCTACTTTAACATGTAAGCAGTTAGCACAGAAGTAGATGAGAGTTCACAAGATGGAGTCTGGGGGTTTCAGATAGGCCCAGAGCAAAAGAGCTCCATCGACACTTTGGCCTTCCGCTCTCCCGAGTTACCTGGTAGCTATGCCTAGTGGATCCCAACAATCCCCCCTTTGAGAACACTCAACAAACCTTTGTTAGAGTTTTCTCATACTCTAAAGACAAAATGCGATTAAGCTCCATGCAATCAGGATTATCAATAAGAGGGTATAAGGGAACTTCTGGGGTATGGGAGGTACAACACTCTTCTCCAATAAGGGCACAGACCCCGCCTCGTGAGGCTAACACATAATCCAGGGCCTGACGGTTCTGCAAAGCCAGCAGTCAAAGCTGGTACAGCTCAGAACTTATGCTTTTCTCTATGGCCAGGGTATCATTGGCAAACTTAAATTGTCAGAGGTGCTACTGCTAGTAACCATCCACCTTTGACAAAAGTCTGACCAATTTTGGGGTACTACTCTCCAGGGCAATCCCGCTGAATGATGGGGAGTCTGGGCACATATTCAACAGTTGGAGAGATAGAACTCATGGGCAAAGGCAATCAATTTTTCAGGGCCTCATAGATATTGGTAGCCATATTTGCAGGGATGGCTCCCCATCCTGCATGCAATGTGGGTGAAACAGTAGGTAACAGAAGAATTGCCTCTGTGATAAAAAGAGAGGCTGTGAGAGACCCTAAACCTAAACCCATATTGTAATTACCACAACCCAAATAGCCAGAGGATAACAAGAATTATTGACACTAAACAAGTCAAAAAAAAATAACAAGACCAAATACATAGACCAGGTCGGCTTTCTGTGAGAAAATAAAACCAATGCTCAGGGTTCTCGCGGGGAGTATGCTGTGACTGTTCAGAGAGATCACAACGCATTCCCAGTGATCCTTACTGTCTTTTGAATAACAGCTTAAGTCCCAAATTGTCGTTAGCAGTCTTCTCCGCAGGCTGGACAGTCCACTGTTCAGGAATGGGCACTGCTTTCAGTCGAGAGTGATGAATCCAGTTCTTGTGTCCTTCGACCTTTGCCACTGTATGGGTGACAAGCAGGACTGTGTGGGGTCCCTTCCCACTTCTCTTGGAGAGGCTCGTCCTTCCAGGTCCGCACGAGAACGGAGTCACCAGGCTGCAGGGAGTGGACCGGAGTATCCAGCAAAAGAGGCTGTGAATCTTTGGTGTGCCTGTGAAGAAAAGAAAGAACAGCAGACAGAGGGCACATGTAATGAGACAAGAAACCATACCCCATCTCCCATTCCCCTGCCAGAACTGGGGTACCATTCATAGGCCATGCTCTTCCAAACATAATCTCGAAGGGACTAAACCCTATCCTACCCTCAGGGAGAGCACGAATGCGAAGTAACACAAGGGGCAAGGCATCAGGCCACTAAAGAGAGGCCTCCTGACAGACCTTTGAGAGGTGTCGCTTGAGTGTCTGATTTGTGCATTCCACTACTCCACTGACTTGTGGTCGCCAGGGTGTGTGGAGTTTCCAGGGGATTTGCAGAGCACTAGATATCTTTTGAGCCACTTGAGATGTGAAGTGTGTTCCATTGTCAGATTCCATCCACTGAGGAAGGCCGAAGCGAGGAATGATCTCCTTAACAAACTTAAGAGCCACTGTCTTAGCAGTGTTGTTGCGACATGGGAAGGCCTCAGGCCACCCGCTGAATCGATCCACTAAGACGAGAAGGTACCTGTACCCTTGAGTCCTGGGAAACTCAGTAAAGTCTATTTGCTACACCAATCCTGGGCCTGGGGTAGGTTCCAGGGTGGCTGGTGGCACTGCTACTCCTGGTCGAGGGTTATTCTTTTGGCAAATTAAACATTCAGCTTGTACCTGTGATGCTAGGGGTTTAAGTCCAGAGGTTAGAAAATATTTATTCATGAGCTGGATAAGAGCCTCTCTGCCTGCGTGTGTGGTTTGATGCAGTTTCTGCAACACTGGTCGAATCAGGCCCTTGGGCAGGAGGATTTTTCCCTCTGTGGAATAAAGCCATCCCTCCTTTTCCTGGAGACCGAGACTGTCAGCCAGGTTTCTGTCCTCTTGGGAGTACTGAGGGGCTGCAAGCTCACCCACTGATGGGATGAGGGCATGCATTTGGGCATTCTCCTCAGTTGGTGATTTCAGGATAGCAGCTCGCTTAGTTTCCTTGTCTGCTCTGGCATTGCCCTTGATTACATCTTGATCTTCCCTCTGATGGGCTTTGCAATGTACCACTGCTACTTCTGAGGGGAGTTATACTGCTTCTAAAAGCCGGCGTGAGCATGCAATACCCCAAAAGCATACTTTGAGTCAGTAAAAATATTAACCCGTTTGTCTTTTGCCAGCTCAAGGGCACGGGTCGGGCCACTAGTTCAGCAAGCTGGGCAGATGTTCCTGCCGGTAAACTCTTAGCTTCCACGGTATCATGAAGAGACACAATAGCATAACTAGCCCCCCTTTGCCCATCCACAACAGTACTACTTCCATCTGTATACCATTCCAAGTCAGCATTTGGGAGTGGCTGATTTTTTTTTTTAGATCTGGGCGGCTAGAATACTGAACATCTATGATTTCTAAACAGTCATGTTCCTGCTTTTCTGTCTCTGGTAGCAGTGTAGCTGGATTAAGGGAGGGACAGATCTGTAGGGTGACTTCAGGATTCTCTAACAGCTTCGCCTGGTACCGAGCAACCCGAGCCTGTGTGAGCCAAAGACCACCCTTAGTGTCCAGCAAGGCTCGGACCATATGGGGAATATACACTTACACAGTTCCTCCCAATGTCAGTTTTCCCGCTTCCCCAAGCACTAGAGCAGTAGCTGCGACCGCCCTCAAACAGGCTGGCCATCCCCTTGAAACTTGATCTAGTTGTTTAGAAAAGTATGCCACAGGACGCTTCCAGGCACCTAATAGCTGAAATGCCCTGTCCGCTTCTGGGGACCGGTGAAAGGGGTCATGTTCCGCTCCCTTAACGCATTTATACAGAGGTTTAGCCCACAGTCCAAACTCTGGAATCCATATTCTGCAAAAGCCTGCCATGCCCAGGAATGCCCTAAGCCGTTTGCTGGGGATGGGAACTTGGCATATAGCCTCCTTCCTTTTGTTTGAGAGCTGTTTCTCTCTCTGCCTGATGTGAAATCCCAGATATTGAACCTCTGAAAGAGCAATTTGGGCTTTGCTTTGAGATACCCTGTATCCTCGCAGTCCAATAAAGTTTAGGAGACTCACAGTAGCTCTGAGACAAGGGATTAGATCCAGAGCAGCAATTAGCAAGTCATCTACATATTACAGCAAGAGGGCTTTGTCTGAATTATCCCACTCCTCCAAGTCTCTGGCCAAAGCCTGTCCGAACAGAGTGGGGGAATTTTTAAATCCTTGAGCCAATACTATCCAGCAAAACTGCCTTTTAACCCTTCTGTTGTCCTCATTATGCCTTGCAGTATTTTGCAGATCTCACTTGCTTGGGCACATTCAGGCCCCCCCCCCCTTTTTCTTGGTTGTCAGCAAAGTCTTGGCTATGAACAATGTGCTTGGACTGAGGCCAGCTGTATTTTCCTCTCAGTTAACTCATTCTGTGCTTTTTTCTCTTCTCCCTTTCTTGGCTTCTTCTAACTTCCAAAGGAACCTTCTACTCTTCACTTATACACCTTTCCAGTAACATAATTTCTGTACAAAGCTTTGATGCAGCAAACCAGGACAAGCACACTCACTTCTGAGGATTCCACTCTGTACAACCTCTGGTGTCCAATAGCTTTCCCTTTTTAAACCTTAAATGCTTTCTCTCTCTTTACCAGATCTTTTATCTGCTATTTTGTTACCCAAAAACAAATATAAATCTTTTATTCCCCTGGCTTTGACTACCCTGCTGCAGCCACAACCTTTGGTCTTTAGTTAAAACATTTTAAATCTTGTAAAGCATTAAGTCACCTTAAGGATTAAATGCTAAATACCTTAAACAACACTAGTTTTCTGTGTCTGGCAAAAGTATTCTCAGTTTTGCAACTTTAAAACAATACCAATTCATCTCAAACTTATAAAACACAGATTGTATACAGCAGGAGTGTTCTTCAGTAAATTAGACTAACGTATTCATAGTTGAATAATTCCACTTAAATAACCTCTTGCCTGAATTACTTACAGACATTCCTACCAAGTTTCACTGCTTGATTCCCTCTAGCAACTACAGAGTTAACTTCTCACTCTCTTTTCTTAAATCACTTGCTTGTCTCCCAAAACGACACTCAATCAACTCAGATTTTACCATTCCAATTATTGTCCTGGGGATTTGAAATCCCCATGCTTATAATTACTTACTCTTTTCCTTCCACTATGCCCTCAAAGTTTCCAACCTGTTTTCCAATCTCTCTATCTGTTGCCTGCCCGCTTGGGCCCGATCCTGCTTTTCTTGCTGAACCGTCCCTTCCATGGGCACCGGCTTTTTTTTCACTACCAATTTAGCTAGGAGGGTGGGTTTCTCAACTAGCCCCCACCCTTCCTGGTCTCTTCCCTTAAACATTCTTACTCATAAGGCTACCCGAGTCCTCCCTCGTGAGGCTTATGGCTAGCTAGACAACCTTCAAAGATAGAAATGAACTTGCTTGGATTCGTTGAGAATTCTCCTGCCTCTGCCTTAAAAGCAGCCAGATGTTAAAAGCAACATGACACAAGATCCTGTGTTCCTGGACGGGCTACCACACTCTCAGTAATCAACGGATACAATCCCACCAAGGGGGGGGGTACTCTCTAAAGCCTGTGGGGGTGAAGGAGCCGAAGGGGACACCGATTCTGGCATTACAACAGTGGGAGGGTTCTGGGGTTTAGCAGCCGTTACTACCGAGCCTGTCGGAGTCAAATGGCACTTGAGCAAGATATTAGTCCTATTTCTTAACACCATAAACGTATATGTTAACATACATTCCAAGGGTGTCCCAGCATATGTGCTTTGTCCGGACCCCATTATGCTCGTGTCTAATTAAACCTGGTCACGGGTTCGACCGACCCCCCTTGCAATCAAGATATCCTGGTCACGGGGTTTCCCCTCGCAGGAGTCTCGGTATGGCTAGAGTCGGTTTAAGTCCTAGACCTGGTTTTTACAATTTTGGTTTCCAGCATATCATTAGTATGAAGAAAAACAGTACCCCTGCCAAGAATAAAAGCAAGCCCTGGGGCTTTTCTACGTCCCAGTAATTGTCCAGTGCGGCCCACAGACTAGGAAAGTTAGTGAAACTATTCATTAAACGTTGCCTGCTTTGTTATCATAACCACAAAACATTTGTCCATCTACAATACCTTCCCACACAGGGATTACCCAAAGGGCCCAATTTACACTGCGGGGGCGTTATCCCTCAAACCCAAGAGGTAAACGCACTTACCGCCCGGAGTGGCCGCGTCCGGCTGTTGGCCCTTCCCCTTCTTCTGGTACCGTCTTATCTCCGTGTCGTTAGGAGTTCTCTTTAGAGAGTACACAGCCGCCCCGACCGATTGTGACGACCCGAGGCCCGAGCAAACCAACAGCTCGAGGTGGCCACTCCTCGGAATAGCCTTCGGTCGTCGGTCAGTGTCCTCCACAGGGAGAGAAGTCCTGGCGGAGTCGCCAGTTTGTTGGCCAAATAGGGCCCGTTTCCCCCCAGAGCTTACCTAATTACACCAAGGAGGCACGGAGAGACAAGAAGACGGGTACCAGGTCCTTTTTATTTGTCAGTCAGCTGAGAGGGCGCTCCTCGACTCATGCCAAAGGAGACACACCTTACATGGGCGACATAGGCCCTTTTTATAATCAGTAACAAACAACTTAGCCTTCGTCGTTTTGCGTCATTATGCTGACCGATAGATAACAGGTTACACAGAA
>NW_020699948.1:0-1077 GCF_002925995.2 Terrapene triunguis | reverse complement strand
AGGGAGTTTACAGGGGGAGTGGGAGTGTGGGGGGCTAGATACACGTTACATTCCTTAAACTCCTTTAAACTTAAACCCAAAACACCCCCTGATAAAAACAAAACTGCTTTACAAAATGTTTGTGTTATGACAAGGAGTAAATAACACTTCCTTATTTACTTTCTCCACACCTGTAAAGCAGTCGTGTCAGTACAGGAATAAACAGCCCATCAATAAACACAAAAAACATAGAAAGTTGTGCAGGAACTCGGGTTCATGGCCATTCTCACCGGTATTTAGACCCAAGGAACAATTTGGTTTTTTCTATAATTTCAAAATGTTTCATTTTGATTTTGACCTTTTAAAAAAACTGTTTTAAAATATGTGGTAATGAAATAAAGGAAGTTTCGAAATGGAAAGTCATTTCTAAATGAAAAATCAGAACTCATCATTTTGACAGCGTTGATAGCGCTTTTTCCATTTCTTTTTCCAAAAAGAAATTTCATGTATACATTTCCTTATTGAAAGCCATTTCGTCAAAACGTTTCTGACCAGTCTGTAGCCCACGTAGCAACTGACTCTCACTTCTCACAGGTAGGCCCAAGAGCGCAGCGTTAATTCATCCCTGTAATGGGGACCTTTGCAGATGTTTTGCCCTCTTTGCCCTCGAAGATTCCAGCGCTGAGTCAGTTCTGTATCTCTGCCTTTCCTGGTAGGGCGAGGGGCGGGAATCTTGGCTTTGAGCACGGCAGAGACTGCTGAGTTCTCCATGGGACCGAGCGCTGGGAGGAAGCTAAATCCATTTTGCTTTCACGTTCCACCAACAGATCCATGCATGGAGACACGTTCTCTGCTCATCCTCCATTTCGGGGGTGGCCCCCCTGTTAGCACCCGTCTCGCTCCATCTGCTTGGTCAGTAGAATACACACAGCTGAATTCTTTCCCTGTCTGGATTTCCCCTTGCCAAGGAACGGACGCTGCTCTCCATGTCACATCAGCTCTTAGCAGAGAGTTCTTGTGTGGCCAGGCCAGAGAGTAGAAAGTGCAACAGCAGGACCAGGCACGACAGGCCCCAGGTATTATTGTTCCTCCTCCCCC
>NW_020699947.1:0-4398 GCF_002925995.2 Terrapene triunguis | reverse complement strand
CGTATGTGTGCATCCGGTGCAAGGAGCTCCTGGCCCTCAGAGACCGTGTATGGGCTTTGGAGACCAGGGTGGCTGAGCTAGAGGCGCTAAGGGAGACAGAGAGGTACACAGATGAGACTTTCCAGGACACAGTAGAATGGTCCCACCCCCAGTCTGACAGCCTCTGTGCTGTTGAGGAGGATGAAAGTCTCAGGGAAGGAGAACATCCAACTGGAGCAGAGGGAAACAATCCCACAGTTGGGACCCTCCTTCCAGATGATGTCATGGTATGTATCCTCTCGCACTGATGATACCTCTCCAGGGGAGCGAACTCCAGTTATTAGGAAGAGACAGGTATTAGTTATGGGAGCTTCGATCATTAGAAACATAGATAGCTGGTATCAGAGGGGTAGCCGTGTTAGTCTGGATCTGTAAAAAGCAACAAAGAGTCCTGTGGCACCTTAAAGACTAACAGACGTATTGGAGCATAAGCTTTTGTGGGTGAATACCCACTTCGTCAGACGCATGCCAATACATCTGTTAGTCTTTAAGGTGCCACAGGACTCTTTGTTGCTTTTTATGGATAGCTGGGTTTGCGATGACCGGGAGAACTGCACGGTGACTTGCCTGCCTGGTGAGAAGGTTGTGGATCTCTCAAGACATCTAGACAGACTTATGTGTAGTGCTGGGGAGGAGCCAGTGGTTGTGGTACATGTAGGTACCAATGACATAGGGAAAGATAGGAGAGAGGTCCTGGAGGCCAAATTTAGGCTATTAGGTAAGTCCAGGACCTCCATGGTAGCATTCTCTGAAATGCTAAACCAAATGGAACCAGATTGCTACCACTTAACATTAAAAAGATCATAGAGCAGTTTTAAAACTAAGGGCTTGGGGAAAGCCGACAGGTGCGAAGGAGCATGTGGTTCGGACAGAGACATCCCTTAGGGGAGGATCTACTAATGGAGATTCTCTATGTCCTAGTAAGGAGGAGAGGATGGAAGATGATAAAATACAGGTAGGATCTGATGAGAAACAGTCAAATGAAAAAAAGCCTCATTTAATTACATCATGCAATGGGAGACCGCTAAAAAGTGACAGGTTTTTAAAGTGCTTATATACCAATGCTAGAAGTTTAAATAATAAGATGGGTGAACTAGAGTGCCTCGTATTAAATGAATATATTGATATAACGGGCATCACAGAAACTTGGTGGAATGAGGATAATCAATGGGACACAGTAATACCAGGTACAAAATATATCAGAAGGACAGAACAGGTCGTGCTGGTGGGGGAGTGGCACTACACGGGAAAGAAAGCTTAGAATCAAATGAAGTAAAAATCCTAAATGAACCAAACTATACCATGGGATCTCTATGGATAGTAATTCCATGCTAATAATAAGAATATAGCGGTAGGGATATATTACCGACTACCTGACCAGGATGGTGATGGTGACTGTGAAATGCTCAGGGAGATCAGAGAGGCTATTAAAATAAAAAACTCAATAATAATGGGGGATTTCAACTATCCCCACATTGACTGGGAACATGTCACCTCAGGACGGGATGCTGAGATAAAGTTTCTTGACACCTTAAATGACTGCTTCTTGGAGCAGCTAGTCCCGAAACCCACAAGAGAAGACCCAATTCTTGATTTAGTCCTAAGTGCAGTGCAGGATCAGGTCCAAGAGGTGAATATAGCTGGACCGCTTGGTAATAGTGACCGTAATATAATTAAATTTAACATCCCTGTGGCGGGGAAAACACCACAGCAGCCCAACATGGTACCATTTAATTTCAGAAAGGGGAACTACACAAAAATGAGGATGTTAATTAAACAGAAATTAAAAGGTACAACACCAAAAGTAAAATCCCTGCAAGCTGCATGGAAACTTTTTAAAGACACCATAATAGAGGCTCCACTTAAATGTATACCCCAAATTAAAAAACATAGTAAGAGAACCAAAAAAGAGCCACTGTGGCTAAACAACAAAGTAAGAGAAGCAGTGAGAGACAAAAAGGCATCCTTCAAAAAGTGGAAGTTAAATCCTAGTTAGGAAAATAGAAAGGAGCATCAACTCTGGCAAATGAAGTGTAAACTATAATTAGGAAGGCCAAAAAAGAATTTGAAGAACAGTTAGCCAAAGACTCAAAAAGTAATAGCAAACCTTTTTTTAAGTACATCAGAAGCAGGAAGCCTGCTAAACAACCAGTGGGGCCATTGGATGATCGAGATGCTGAAGGAGCACTCAAGGACGATAAGGCCATTGCGGAGAAATGAAATGAATTCTTTGCATTTGTATTCACGGCTGAGGATGTGAGGGAGATTCCCAAACCTGAGCCATTCTTTTTAGGTGACAAATCTGAGAAACTGTCCCAGATTGAGGTGTCATTAGAGGAGGTTTTGGAACAAATTGATAAACTAAACAGTAAAAAGTCACCAGGACCAGATGGTATCCACCCAAGCGTTCTGAGGGAATTCAAATGTGAAATTGCAGGACCACTAACTGTTGTCTGTAACCTATCATTTAAATCAGCTTCTGTACCAAATGACTGGAGGATAGCTAATGTAACGCCAATTTTTAAAACGGGCTCCAGAGCTGATCCTGGCAATTACAGGCCAGTAAGCCACACTTCAGTACCGGGCAAACTGTTTGAAACTATAGTAAAGAACAAAATTGTCAGACACGTAGATGAACATAATTTGTGGGGGAAGAGTCAACATGGTTTTTTAAAGGGAAATCATGCCTCAGCAATCTACTAGAACTCTCTGAGGGGGTCAACAAGCATGTGAACAAGGGGGATCCAGTGGATATAGTGTACTTAGATTTTTAGAAAGCCTTTGACAAGGTCCCTCACCAAAGGCTCTTAAGCAAAGTAAGCTGTCATGGGATAAGAGGGAAGGTTCTCTCATGGATTGGTAACTGGTTAAAAGATAGGAAACAAAGGGTAGGAATAAATGGTCAGTTTTCAGAATGGAGAGAGGTAAATAGTGGTGGCCCTCAGGGGTCTGTACTGGGTCCAGTCCTATTCAACATGTCCATAAATGATCTGGGAAAAGGGGTAAACAGTGAGGTGGCAAAATTTGCAGATGATACCTACTCCAGGACAGGCCCAACAAAGAAAGTAACAGAACATCACTAGCCATCACCTTCAGCCCCCAACTAAAACCTCTCCAGCGCATCATCAAAAATCTACAACCTATCCTGAAGGATGATCCCTCACTATCGCAGATCTTGTGAGACAGGCCAGTCCTCGCTTACATACAGCACCCCAACCTGAAGCAAATACACACCAGCAACCACACACCACACAACAAAAACACTAACCCAGGAACCTATCCTTGCAACAAAGCCCATTGCCAGCTCTGTCCACATATGTATTCAAGGGACACCATCATAGGACCTAATCACATCAGCCACATCATTAGAGGCTCGTTCACCTGCACATCTACCAATGTACCACAACCTCCTCAGGCAAGGAGTTCCACAGGTTGACTGTGCGCTGTGTGAAAAAGAACTTCCTTTTATTTGTTTTAAACTTGTTGCCCATTAATTTCATTTGATGGCTCCTACTTCTTATATTATGGGAACAAGTAAATAACTTTTCCTTATTCACTTTCTCCACACCACTCCTGTTTGCTTTTTTGACTGATGCTGCACACTGCGCGGACGTCTTCAGAGAACTAGCCACAATGACTCCAAGATCTCTTTCCTGATTAGTTGTAGCTAAATTAGCCCCCATCATATTGTATGTATAGTTGGGGTTATTTTTTCCAATGTGCATTACTTTACATTTATCCACATTAAATTTGAGATGCTAACAGAATGTTGGTTAACAGAATGTTGGGAATCATTAGGAAAGGGATAGATAATAAGACAGAAAATATCATATTGCCTCTATATAAATCCATGGTACGCCCACATCTTGAATACTGTGTGCAGATGTGATCGCCTGATCTCAAAAAAGATATATTGGACTTGGAAAAGGTTCAGAAAAGGGCAACAAAAATGATTAGGGGTATGGAGCGTCTGCCATATGAGGAGCGATTAATAAGACTGGGACTTTTCAGCTTGGAAAAAAGACAACTAAGGGAGGATATGATAGAGGTCTATAAAATCAAGATTGGTGTGGAGAAAGTAATTAAGGAAGTGTTATTTACTCCTCATAACACAAAAACTAGGGGTCACCAAATGAAATTAATAGGCAGCAGGTTTAAAACAAACAAAAGGAAATATTTTTTTACACAAGACACAGTCAACCTGTGGAACTCCTTGCCAGAGGATGTTGTGACAGCCAAGACTATAACAGGGTTCAAAAAAGAACTAGATAAATTCATGGAGGATAGGTCCATCAATGGCTATTAGCCAGGCTGGGCAGGGATGGTGTCCCTAGCCTCTGTTTGCCAGCAGCTGGGAAT
>NW_020699946.1:0-2192 GCF_002925995.2 Terrapene triunguis | reverse complement strand
CTTTCTGCGCTGTAACTCCCGAGGTGTACACACTGCCGAGCCACTTACTGCACCGAAACTGAGCAGTTGCAGCGCTGTAAAGAAACCACCCCGATGAGAGGTGTACAGCTTCCAGCGCCGGGGCTACAGCGCCGCGGTGCCAGTGTAGACACCCTGGTCGATTACAGTGCTGTGATTGGCCTCCGGGAGGTGTCCCACAATCCCTGTTCTCGCCTCTCTAGTCATCGGTTTGAACTCTACTGCACTGCCCTCAGGTGACCAACCATGAACCCCCCGCCTCCTTAAATTCCTTGGGAATTTTGAAAGTCCCCTTCCTGTTTGCTAGGGGGGCGCGTGCAGTGGTCTCAGTGCATCTTTCCAGGTGACCATGCCTGCTCCATGCACCAGGTGATCCCTTGCTTGGAGCCATGTTTAAATGTTGGACCTCATCAGCATTTGGGGAGAGGAGGCTGTTGTAGCTCTAAGGATTAATATGCTTATTTGCATAGATAGAAAGTAAACAGCTCTAACAGCTTTTGCATTAGCTTCCTCTGCCAGAGGTGTGACATTAGTTTCCTCTGTCAGAGGCACCACCAAAGGTGTGATCCTATATCTTTCAACACCAGGTCATCAAAACAGGGTGTAAGTTTTAACCAAAGCTTTGCAGCACATAATCATGTGTATGTATGTATGTGTGTGTGTGTGTGTGTGTATATATATATATATACACACAATCTTGAATAACTGTGATACAATTATAATTTTGTAATTCTAACTGTTTTACCATTTACTTACTATGTCATTGATTTTAATAAAAAATCTTTAACTACACCTGTCTCAGTGTAAGCTTCCTGTCATACCGCCAAAGTTCCTTTTATAAACTCTGTAAAGCCTAATTGAAAATAAACTTTATCTTCTAATCAAACACATTGGCAAGCCTAAACCCATACTAATTAATAGCCATAATAATAATTATTAATATTATCAATTAAAAATTAATTAATTAAATCGACACTACTAATACACCCCAAATCAGGCTACACTGTCCAGTCCCAGCTGTGCTCCAGCCATAGAAATTATGATACGTATGGACAGATTTCACGATGCATGAGAGAAAGGGGTCATGACCGGGACACGCTGCAATGCAGGGTCAAAGTGAAGGAGCTGTGGAACGCCTATTCCATGGCACGGGAGGCAAACCGCCGCTCCGGTGCTGCACCCACCAGCTCCCGGTTCTACAAAGGGCTGGATGTGATACTCGGTGGTGACCCCACCTCCACTACGAAGGCCACTGTGTTTGATGGCTCACGTGCCAGTTGAGAGTGGACCGAGCCAGGAGGGGGAAATCTTGGATGAGGATGTGGAGGCGGAGGGAGACCCAGAGGCAGAGGATGAGTTGGAGGTCAGAGGTGCATGTAGCCAGGAGTTCTTCTCTACCCTGGAGGAGGCTAGCCAGTCACAGCTGTCGGAGCTTGGCGAAGCGCAAACAGGAGAGGAGGCCCCTGGTAAGTGGCTTTGATTTTGGGAATCACTGAAGTGAGTTCTTGGGGGCAGGAGGGTTGCAGAAAGCAGGCTTGTGTCTGTATGATGTGCGTACCACCACATGCCCAGTCTCAGCGGTGGAACAGGGTGATTGACTCCCTCGCTTCATGTGAATCTGCGCCAGAGATCTCCATGAAACTCTCATGGAGATACAGGGCAATCTGAAGCTGCAGGTTCTTTGGCAGAGCTGCTTTGTTTCTTGCCCCATTAAGGGTAACTTTCCTGCACTAATCTGCCGTCGTGGGAGGGGCGGGGGGGGCATTGCTGCACACAGGTGAGCCACATAAAGGGCCAGGGTGGAAGCTGCAGTCTTGGAGAAGACCCTCCCTTGATTCCCTGCTCACCCTCAGCAGCGAGATATCTTCCATAATGAACACAGCCCGTGGAAACTGTGGACACAGAAATGATTATAAGCCCCCCCGCCCCCCCCCCACACACACAGTGCTGTCTCTCCCCAAGAGCCACGTGCCCAGTGTACAGTACGGTCTGGGAACAGTGATTTCCCCTGCCCCTGCTGTTACCATTTTGGGGGTCTTGTGGCTCGTGTGCTTGCCTGGGTTTAGCCAGTTAGTGATAGGTATGTGAACAGTGGCTGTGTTTTAAATCACTGTATCAATGGTCTCTGTGTTGCAAACAATACCGCTTCTGTAAAATGTTGCATTTTGGCTTCA
>NW_020699945.1:0-2534 GCF_002925995.2 Terrapene triunguis | reverse complement strand
TGTCCCACAATCCCTGTTCTCGCCTCTCTGGTCATCGGTTTGAACTCTACTGCACTGCCCTCAGGTGACCAACCATGAACCCCCTCCCCCACCCCCTTAAATTCCTTGGGAATTTTGAAAGTCCCCTTCCTGTTTGCTTGGTGATGCATGCAGTGGTCTCAGCGTATCTTTCCAGGTGACTATGCCTGCTCCATGCACCAGGTGATCCCCTGCTTGGAGCAATGTTGAAATGCTGGACCTCATCAGCATTTGGGGAGAGGAGGCTGTTGTAGCTCTAAGGATTAATATGCTTATTTGCATAGCTAGAAAGTAAACAGCTCTAACAGCTTTTGCATTAGCTTCCTCTGCCAGAGGTGTGACATTAGTTTCCTCTGTCAGAGGCACCACCAAAGGTGTGATCCTATATCTTTCAACACCAGGTCATCAAAACAGGGTGTGAGTATTAACCAAAGCTTTGCAGCACATCATCCTGTATTACCATATATATATCTTGAATAACTGTGATACAATTATAATTTTGTAATTCTAACTTTTTTACCATTTACTTACTATGTCATTGATTTTAATAAAAAAATCTTTAACTCTACCTGTCTCAGTGTAAGCTTCCTGTCATACCCCCAAAGGTCCTTTTATAAACTCTGTAAAGCCTAATTCAAAACAAACTTTATCTTCTAATCAAACAAATTGGCAAGCCTAAACCCACACTAATTAATATCCATAATAATAATAATTATTAATATTATCAATTAAAAATTAATTAACTTAAATTAATAAATTAAATCAACACTACTAATACACCCCAAATCAGGCTACACTGTCCAGTCCCAGCTGTGCTCCAGCCATAGAAATTATGATACGTATGGACATATTTCACGATGCATGAGAGAAAGGGGCCATGACCGGGACACGCTGCAATGCAGGGTCAAAGTGAAGGAGCTGTGGAACGCCTATTCCATGGCGCGGGAGGCAAACCGCCGCTCCGGTGCTGCACCCACCAGCTCCCGGTTCTACAAAGGGCTGGATGTGATACTCGGTGGTGACCCCACCTCCACTACGAAGGCCACTGTGGATACTTTGATGGCTCACGTGCCAGTCGAGAGTGGACCGAGCCAGGAGGGGGAAATCTTGGATGAGGATGTGGAGGCGGAGGGAGACCCAGAGGCAGAGGATGAGTTGGAGGTCAGAGGTGCATGCAGCCAGGAGTTCTTCTCTACCCTGGAGGAGGCTAGCCAGTCACAGCTGTCGGAGCTTGGCGAAGCGCAAACAGGAGAGGAGGCCCCTGGTAAGTGGCTTTGATTTTGGGAATCACTGAAGTGAGTTCTTGGGGGCAGGAGGGTTGCAGAAAGCAGGCTTGTGTCTGTATGATGTGCGTACCACCACATGCCCAGTCTCAGCGGTGGAACAGGGTGATTGACTCCCTCGCTTCATGGGAATCTGCGCCAGAGATCTCCATGAAATTCTCATGGAGATACAGGGCAATCTGAAGCTGCAGGTTCTTTGGCAGAGCTGCTTTGTTTCTTGCCCCATTAAGGGTAACTTTCCTGCACTACTCTGCCGTCATGGGAGGGGCGGGGGGGGACCATTGCTGCACACAGGCGAGCCACATAAGGGCAAGGGTGGAAGCTGCAGTCTTGGAGAAGACCCTCCCTTGATTCCCTGCTCACCCTCAGCAGCGAGATATCTTCCATAATGAACACAGCCTGTGGAAAATGTGGACACAGAAATGATTATAAGCCCCCCCGCCGCCCCACACACACACAGTGCTGTCTCTCCCCAAGAGCCACGTGCCCAGTGTACAGTACAGTCTTGGAACGATGATTTCCCCTGTCCCTGCTGTTACCATTTTGGGGGTCTTGTGGCTCATGTGTGCTTGCCTGGGTTTAGCCAGTTAGTGATAGGTATGTGAACAGTGGCTGTGTTTTAAATCACTGTATTAATGGTCTCTGTGTTGCAAACAATACTGCTTCTGTAAAATATTGCATTTTGGCTTCACAGAGATGATCTTGGGAGCCCAGCCTCCCTCTTGGTTATCGCCGGCTGAACAGCTGCCCAGAATTAGAAAGTGGCCATGAAGAACTAAAGAGTACTTTCTGCATGCGGTCATGATGCACTCCGTGGCCGAAAAGCAAGAATTGGAGTGGCCGGACAGTGAGAAAAGGGACCGAAAGGAGAACACGGTGTGTCCGAATGAAGCCACAGAGCGGCTTTTAAATGTTATGGACTGCCAAGTGGACACACTCCAGGTGCTACTAGCACTGCAAACCGAGCAGCTCCGCGACCACCCTCCCCTGCATCTGCTGTCGCAAAACTCTTTCCAATGCATCCCCCTGACACCACCAACACACTCTTATCCACCTCCTGGCTCCAGTCTGTACCCGCTGCATTGCACTCCTGCTCCATCATAGTCCAGCCCTATGGATGCCCAGTATCCAGTGCACTCAACACCCTTCCCTCTGTAGTTTATTCCTGCTGAAGTACAGTACCCATTGCACTGTACTCCAAAGGATAACATTGGATATGATACCTGGACATAC
>NW_020699944.1:0-5498 GCF_002925995.2 Terrapene triunguis | reverse complement strand
GGCAAAGGTCAGTAGCGCGCCCCTCAGGCAGGGGAGCGCCGGCAAAGGTCAGTAGCGCGCCCCTCAGGCAGGGGAGCGCCGGCAAAGGTCAGTAGCGTGCCCCTCAGGCAGGGGAGCGCCGGCAATGGTCAGTAGCGCGCCCCTCAGGCAGGGGAGCGCCGGCAAAGGTCAGTAGCACGCCCCTCAGGCAGGGGAGCGCCGGTAATGGTCAGTAGTGTGCCCCTCAGGCAGGGGAGCGCCGGTAAAGGTCAGTTGCGCGCCCCTCAGGCAGGGGAGCGCCGGCAAAGGTCCCGGCGTAGCTCGGCCGGGTAGGGGAACGCAGGCCCACCCTACACCACTGCGTTCCAGCCCAGGGCCCTGTCGGTGGCAGGACGAGGGTCCCGCCACTGGATCAGCGGGGTCCCTCCGTGATACAGACTCACCACTGTGCAGCTTTGTCCCTGGGCTACTTCCTACCCGATCGCTCGTCCGGATCCCTCTGATCCCGTCAGTGCGTCGGGGTAGTCCGCTCTTGGCAGCTCCAGCTCCCCCTCAGGCTCAGGCTCCTCCAGCTCCCCCCAGTCCTTGGCTGCTGGCAGCTCCAGCTCCCACTCCGGCTCCTCCAGTTCCCCTGGGTACTCGGCAGCGGGCAGTCCTGGCAGCCCCAGTCCGTCCTCCCGGTGCAGTTTCCACTGGTCCAGGGCCTCCCCTGGCGCGGCAGCAGGATCTGAAGGGAGCAGCCCGCGGTCTGCGTCTGCCTCCCTCCTTGGTGCTGCTCTGACTGAGCTAAGGGCCCCGCCCTTTATACTTCCTGTTCCACCCCTCCCCTTCCGGGGGGTGGAGCTAGCTTGGGCTGGCCCCGCCCACTCCGGCTGAGAGAAAGGCCCTTTTACCTCCGGTTCGGAGGGCAGCCACCCTGGCTCCCTACATACCCCACCCCTCAAATCCAGCTCCCGAACCTCGGAGCTGGCGTCCTCAGCCTCCCCCAGACGGGAGAAAAAGTCCGCATTGGCGTTATCCCGTCCCGCCCGATGGCGGATTGTGAAGGCGTAGGTTTGTAGCGTAAGATACCATCGCTGAAGGCGGGCATTCGCGTCCTTCATCTTGTTGAGCCACTTCAGGGGTGCATGATCTGTGACCAGTATAAAGGGGGCCCCGAGGAGGTAGTAGCGGAGGGCATCAACCGCCCACTTAACAGCTAGGGCCTCCTTCTCCAGGACGGAGTAGTTTCGCTCCCGGGGGAACAGTTTCCGACTGATGTAAACAATAGGGTGCTCCTCCCCGTCCACCTCCTGTGAGAGGACCGCGCCAAGCCCCACGCCGGAGGCATCGGTCTGGACAATGAAGTCACGATCAAAGTCCGGGCTGAAGAGTACGGGCTCGCTACACAGGCGGTCTTTGACAGTTTGAAAGGCCCGCTCGCAGTCATCAGACCAGCACACTCTGCGGGGGGCTATCTTTGGTCAGGAGTTCTGTTAAAGGGGCCGTAATAGTTGCAAAGTGGGGTACGAACCGCCGGTAATAGCCAGCTAGGCCCAAGAATTGACGCACCTGCCTCTTCGTGGTTGGTGCCTGGCATTCCTGGAGTGCTTGAACCTTCCCGATGAGGGGGCGTACCTGTCCGTGCCCCAGGGTGTACCCCAGATAAGTGGTTTCTTCCCGCCCGATTCGGCATTTCTTGGGATTGGCTGTGAGGCCGGCGGCGCGGAGGTCCCGGAGGACAGCCGCCACTCGGTTGAGGTGTTCCTCCCAGTTACTGCCATAGATAACCACATCATCCAGGTAGGCGGCGGCGTACTTGGTGTGAGGTTGCAAAATCCGATCCATCAAGCGCTGGAAGGTTGCGGGGGCCCCATGGAGGCCGAAAGGCATCCGAGTAAACTGGTACAGGCCGGAAGGGGTGGCAAACGCGGTCTTCTCCTTAGATCGGGGTTCCAAGGGGATCTGCCAGTACCCCTTGGTAAGATCTAATGTGGTGATATAGCAGGCTTCTCCAAGCCGGTCGAGGAGCTCATCGACGCGAGGCATTGGATATGCATCAAACTTTGAAATGTCGTTGACTCTCCGAAAGTCAATACAAAACCGCCGGCTCCCATCTGGCTTTGGAACGAGGACGACGGGGCTCCGCCATTCGCTCTGGGAATGCTCAATAACACCCAGTTCCAACATGGCCTGGACTTCCTCCTCCACGGCCTCTCGCATTCGCCTAGGCAATGGCCGGGTCGTCTCTCGGATCACCACCCCGGGGTCGGTCTGGATTGCATGGTAGGCGAGCGTAGTCCGTCCGGGCTTTGGGGTGAAGGTCCTGGGGAATGCCTTCACTAGGCAGAGGGCTTGTTCCCGCTGCTCGGCAGTGAGCGTCTCGGCTAGCTGTGGTTCCCCACTATCAGACTCTTCGGGGAGTTGTGGCCCGAGGTCTGGTTCAGGCGGGTATGGGGCAATTAGTAGTCCTTCCCGTTCCCGCCAGGGTTTTAAAAGATTTACGTGATAAATCTGCTTTCCCTTCCTGTGATCAGGCTGCCGGATTTCGTAATTGACAGGCCCCACTTGGCGAAGGACCTCATACGGGCCCTGCCAACGGGCAAACAGTTTTGATTCCTCCGAGGGGAGCAGGAGGAGAACGCGGTCCCCGGGGGCAAATGATCGGACCTGGGTGCCCCGATTATACTGCTGCTCCTGGCCCCTTTGGGCCGTGTTTAAGTTCTCCCTCGCAAGTTCACCCGCCCGGGCCAGCCGCTCCTGCAGCTGCAAGACGTATTGTAAGAGGCCCTGCGTTGAGGATGGTGTATCTTCCCAAGTTTCCCTCAGGAGATCCATCACTCCGCGGGGCCTTCGCCCATAGAGGAGCTCAAATGGAGAGAACTTCGTGGAAGCCTGTGGAACTTCCCGAACCGCCAGTAGTAAAGGGGGAAGTAGTTGATCCCACTGACGGAGGTCCTGGGTGGGGAAGCGTCGTAACATTCCCTTCAGGGTCCGATTAAAACGTTCGACTAACCCATCCGTTTGGGGATGGTAAACTGAGGCTTGCAGTTTCTTAATCCCTAGCAGGGCACATACTTGACGGAACAACTTAGAGGTGAAGTTGGTCCCTTGGTCAGTAAGTATCTCCCGAGGGAGACCTACCCTGGCGAAGATTTTCACGAGCTCTGCTGCAATAGTGCGGGCCGTGATACTCCTTAAGGGGACAGCCTCAGGGAAGCGGGTGGCGTAGTCCATCAAGACCAGGATATATTGGTAGCCCGCCTGACTTTTCGGAAAGGGTCCGACCAGGTCCATCGCTACTCGTTCAAACGGAACGCCCACTGTTGGTAGCGGAACCAGGGGGGCCTTCCGGACCCCGGCCGGGGCGGCGTGTTGGCAGTCCGGGCATGACCCGCAGTAATCCTTCACCTCTCGATGGACGCTGGGCCAGAAGAACTTGGCGAGGACTCTAGCCGCGGTTTTCTCCGGTCCTAAATGGCCTGCGGCCGGGATGTCATGGGCTAGCCTTAGGACCGCCCGTCGATGAATGCGGGGAACCACGAGTTGGGTCCGGACCTCTCGGGTTTGAGGGTCCTGCTCCACGCGGTAGAGACGATCCTGCTTGAGTTCAAATCTAGGCCATTGGGTAGCCCGCTGGGCCTCCACAACCTTCCCCTCTACCCGTGCCAGCTGTTCATAGGCAAACCGGAGCGTAGGGTCCTCCCTTTGGTCTCGGCTAAAGTCCCTAACGTCCACCGGGGGGCCCCCCGTCTCCGGGCCGCCCTGTCCGGGTGAAAGGGATGGGCCAACGCCGGGGTCCGGACACAGCCCGGGGCCTGGGTCCGTCGCAGAGGAAGTTCCCTCCAACGCCTCTTCCGGAGATAGGGACCGGAGCACCTCGACGAAGTCTGGCCAGTCCCGGCCCAGGATGATTGGGTAGGCCAGGGATGGGGCCACCGCCACGTTCATTAACTGGGTTGCCCCGTTCACCGTGAGAGGGACCTGAACGGTGGGGTACGGTTTAACATCTCCATGTATACACTGTATCCGTACCTCCCCGACGATCTGCTCGGTATCCGGGAGGAGGGACTGGCGGACGAGAGTCTGCCCACAGCCCGAATCAATTAGACCCACAACGGGTGTCCCGGCAATGCTCATGGGGGCCGTCAATTTGGCCGCGGACGGCGGGCGGGCGGGCCCGGCGCTCCCCGGTGTACACCCGGCCAAAATCGCATTCCATCGCTGTACAGTCTCGTTGCAGGTGACCGTACTCGCCACACCGAAAGCAGGGTCCTACCTCTGTGCGCCCCGACCGTACAGGGTCACCCGGGTGGCCCCGGGGTTGGCCGGGGCCCGATGGACGGGTCCAGCGTCCGGACGGCGCGGGTTGTGGAGCCTCGGGCCGTCGGGAGAAAGTAGTGCCGCCTCCGTTGGGTCGTCGGGCTCGAGTTGGTACGTCGACTTTGGGGGTGGACCCCCTTTCCGGCTTCTGAGCGCCGGATCCAGAACTTGGGGGTCGGGCTGTCGGTCCTATTGGGGCCTCGGCCTCTAGAAAGTTCTCCATAAGTGTGACAGCTGCACTTAGAGTTTGAGGTCGGTGCCGCAACACCCACGCCCTCCCTGGAGTCGGGAGGATATGCACGAACTGCTCGAGGATGATCTGTTCTGTCACCTCAGCCACAGTTCGATGCTCGGGTTGTAGCCATCGGCACGCTGCATCCTTTAATTCCTGGGCCACGGCCCGGGGCCGGGCACCCGGGGGGTAAGGCTTTCCCCGAAACCGTCGCCGAAAGGTCTCCGGGGTGATGTCAAAGGCATCCAGGATAGCTGCTTTTACGCTGGCGTAAACACGGGCCTCATCGTCTGGGAGCCCCCGGTAAGCCTTCTGGGCCGGCCCCGTTAAATAGGGGGCCAGCAGGGTTGCCCATTGGTCCGGGGCCCAACCAGCTACTGCAGCAACCCGCTCGAAGGTCACCAGATAAGCCTCTGGGTCATCCTCCGGCCCCATCTTGGCCAGACGGATTGGTGGAGCGGGGGGGTTGGGGGTGTTCGCCCCACCCGGCTGGGGCCCACCGGGGCTCGGCCACAGGGTGGCAAGTTGCTGGAAACATTGGGTCTGTTGTTCGCGGTGCTGGGCCCCCAAGGTTTGAAGCAACTGCTGCTGGTGGGTACCCAGCTGCTGTATGAGTTGTTGTTGCTGCTGCTGCTGAGTCTCAGCCAGCGCCTTGATAAGCCTCTCCATCTCCATATTCCGTTGGGGCTGTCTCTGCCTCCTTGCTCTAATCCCTTCCGGCAGGGATAGGGGGCGCTGCCCGCATTCTCCACCACTTGTGATCGGTGTCGGTCCGCCTACCCGCTAGGGGGCGGTGGGGAGCTACGTCGTCACGGGCTGGCCGGGGTTACGCCTCCGCCAGCGGGGAATTAGCAGCGGAAAGGCTGCCAGCCAGAGTCTGTAGCGCGCCCCTCAGGCAGGGGAGCACCGGCAAAGGTCAGTAGCGCGCCCCTCAGGCAGGGGAGCGCCGGCAAAGGTCAGTAGCGCGCCCCTCAGGCAGGGGAGC
>NW_020699943.1:0-4039 GCF_002925995.2 Terrapene triunguis | reverse complement strand
TGCTCAACTTAACAGCTTTCACAGCCCATGTGCTTCCACTGACATGCAACTGATATTAAATGATGAATGCCAAAATAATGAAGAATAACGATTAAGTAATCAAATGATGAATCAGAACAGCCTGTCTCCTAGGTGCAAGAAGGGGCAATTCCAGCGGCCAGTGGAGATTTCTCCTGAGCTGGAGAAGAGACTCAGTGATTTCTCTCCGAAAATCTTTGTTCTAAAGGAGACTCTGAAGAAATTGAAAGGTACGACCAGGAAGGGATCTAGGAAGGGAAATAAAAAGTTGTCTCTAGAATTGTGGGATTTGCTGAGCAGTGACCAATCTACTGCTATTTAAAAAGAACAGAAAAGAGATAGATCAAAATTCTTGAATGAGGGGACTGGGCTGGAGAATTTTCTAGGGCAAATGAAATTCTGATTGAGAAACAACCATAATATGAATGTGAATCGTTGTCACCTTACCTCGTTTGCCTGGATTATAGAGGAATGCAGTCTCTTTGGATGAAGGAAGACCTTACGGCCATACAGAGTGCTCTGACCATATTCCTGCCTGGGTTCAGTGTCAGTCTGGCCTCAGTAGAAATTCTCCGTGCAGGGCCGGCTCCAGGCACCAGCCCACCAAGCTTGTGCTTGGGGCAGCACCTGGAGGGGGGCGGCGCGGCGCTCTGGCCGCCGGGGAGAGCGGAGCCCCGGCTGGGCTCTCCGCCGTCCTCCCGGCACTCTGGCCGCCGGGGAGAGCGGAGCCCCGGCCAGGCTCTCCGCCCTCCTCCCGGGGCTCCGGCCGCCAGCGGAGCCGCGGCAGGCTCGCCGCCCTCCCCCTGGCGCTCCAGCTGGTCTGGGAGCGACGCCCGCGGCCGGGCTCGGCGCCCGCCCGTGGTGCGCCGGGGGTGGGGGGGGGGGGGGGGGGGGGTTTTTAAGGGGGGGGTATTTTTTTTTTTTTGACTTTTACATTTTTCTTTCTCTTTTGCCACCATGTAATATTTCAACAATTCTTCTCACTATGCCCCCAAATGCATTCCAGCTCTGGTTATGGCCGGCAGAAATCACGCCATAACATGACAGCATGACATCTCATCTTTCTCCTCTCTCTCTAGATACCCTGCCCTCCGAACTGGAGAGAGAATGGGGTGAGTCTCTGGGAAAGGTGGGGCCGGGAAAGAAGGCTGCAAATGGGAAGAGATCATAACAGTTTGTGTTGGTGACCCTGGATTCACTTGCAGAAGAAGCTTCTGAGATCAGAGAAAACAGAAGCTGTTATGACTAGAGAATGGGCATTCCAGAGAGGGGGACGGCTTTAAACACTCCAGCATATTAACCCCTTCACTGGTCGGACCGAGCCCCTTGTTGTCTCCAGTCATCCTCTTCGATCTCTCTCCCTCTTGCTGGGTTGTGGGGTCTCCCTTCACCCTGTCCTTGGGTCTGGGCATGCGTCTGACGAAGTGGGTATTCACCCACGAAAGCTTATGCTCCAACACATCTGTTAGTCTTAAAGGTGCTACAGGACTCTCTGCTGCTTTTTACAGATCCAGACTAACATGGCTACCCCTCTGATACCTGTCCTTGGGGACTCTCTCCTGGGTGCTGCCCCATCTCGTCCACCCAGGTGGGGAGGGGACCCTCTCCAGCTGGTGCCTCCTTCTCTTCCTCCCCTTGGGGCTGGGGGCCCTTTCTTGTCTTTGCCATCATCCCTCCTCCACCTTCCACGTGCTGGTGACCCCTCCCTCTGCCCCACACCCAGTATCAATCCCTAGCCCCTTCCTTCTGGAGTGGGGTTTGCACACTGTCCCTCCCGTGTAGGGTCCTACCAAATTCACGGCCTTGAAAAACGCATCACAGACTGTGAAATCTGATCTCCCCCGTGATTCTGGCTATGACAGGGGAGGAGCAGGGCTGGGGGTACCCCAGGCTTGGGCTCCCACTGTGGGCCGGGCTCCAGCTGCTAGTCCCAGTCCAGGCTGGGGAGGGACAGGACTGCCTCTTCTCCTGCAGGGGCTGCCCCCAGAGGTGGGTCAGACCCACCTCTGGGAACCTCCCCCAGCTGCAGGAAGCTCTGCAGATGCTGGCTGGGACAGCTCCTGACCCAGTCAGGAGGCTGCGGCTCCAGCTGTCAGCCCTGACCCAGGCAGGGAGGCTGCGGGGAAAACCCAGATGGATGATAACTCACCCCCCTCCCCCATACCCTGCAACGCTCACTTCTGCGCTGCTACTGATGATGGTGGCACTGGCTTTAGAGCCTGGCGCCCAGCCAGTAGCCGCTGCTCTCTGGTTGCCCAGCTCTGAAGGCAGCCACCACTGCCAGCAGCAGCACAGAAGTAAGGGTGGCAATCCCATGATCCTCCTACAATAGCCTTGTGATCCCCCCATGGCCTCCTTTTGGGTCGGGACCCCCATGGTTACAACACTGTCAAATTTCATATGTAAACACCTGAAACCGTGAAAATCCCATGACTGTGACATTGACCAGATTAGGGCCCTACCAAATTTATGGTCCATTTATGTGCCATCTCCTGCTTCCTCCCTCCTGGCTGGCAGGGCTGGGGAGGTGTCTCCCAGCAGCCCTCCCTATAGGCGCCAACTCCGTGGGTGCTCCGGGGCTGGAGCACCCACAGGGAAAAAATGGTGGGTGCTGAGCACCCACCAACAGCCCCACATCAGCTCCCCTGTGCCCCTCATGTTTGCTGCCTGCTAGCAGGACCCACTAATCAGCACCTCCCCCAATCTCCCTGCACCTCCCACCCGCTGCAGTCAGCTGTTTCCCAGTGTTCAGGAGGGTTTGGGAGGGAGGAGGAGGAGCGAGGGCACAACGTGCTGGGGGGAGGGGACAGAACTGGGCGGGAAGATGCGGGGTGGGGTGGAGGGGGGGCGGGGAGAGGAGGGATGGGGGTGGGGCCTTGGAGGAAAGGGTGGAGTGGGGGAGGGGCCTGGGGCAGAGCACCCCCCATGCACATTAGAAAGTCTGTGCCTGTGGCCTCCCTACCCTGCTCTCTCCCTGCTGCCGGGAGTGGGGCAACCCCAGCAGGGGGACCAGGGAGATGCAGCCGGGGAGGAGGCAGAATCTGCAGCCAAAAACCTCAGCTATAACAGCACCTCTAGGGCCTAGGAGGAAGGCGCCATGGAGATATCCTTGCTCAGCGCCAGCACAGAGGCAGCTCCCTAGGGGAGCAAGGCAGAAAATCGGGGAGGGTCCCAGCTGGGATGGGGCTGCTGGGGAGTGTGAGAAATGGTCCCAGCCTCCCCCAGCGCTGAGCTCTGCCCCTAATGCTCTGATTCTCTCTCCCCTCAGTGAATGTGACTCTGGATCCAGACACGGCTCATCCCGAACTCGTCCTGTCTGAGGATCGGAAAGGCGTGAGGCGGGGACACACGCGGCAGCATCTTCCCGACAATCCGGAGAGATTTGACGCTGAGCTCTGTGTGCTGGGCTGTGAGGAATTCACCTCGGGGCGACATTGCTGGGAGGTGGAGGTGGGGGATGGAGGAGGCTGGGCTGTGGGAGTGGCCAGAGAGTCTGTGAAGAGGAAGGGAGAGTTCATCTTTGGACCTGAGAAGGGGATCTGGGCTGTGGGACTGTGGAGGAGTCGGTACTTGGTCATCACCTCTCCTGCGACACCCCTGTCCCTGAGCTGGGTGCCCAGGAGGATCCGGGTCTCTCTGGATTATACACAGGGGCAGGTGGCATTTTTTGACGCTGATAGTGAAGCCCCGATCTTCACTTTCCCACCGGCCTCATTCATGGGGGAGCGAGTCTGCCCCTGGCTCTGGGTGGAGATGGGATCCCAGCTCAGGCTGTGCCCTTGAGACGTGGGGTGAAATTCACCGCTGCACCTTTCCTCTAGGCAGAGGCTCCCCCGGCACCTGGACTCCCCATCTCTGGGACTGTGGCCAATTTCAGGGAGCCTCTGAACTGACACAACCTCGGGTTGCTGGATGTGATTAGGGCAGAGAGCCCAATCCCATTGCCCAGTCTGGTCCTATCCCCTCTGATTCTGGAGAGCTCTGGCAGTCTGCCGGGCAGATGGAGGGAGAGGAATCCAGA
>NW_020699942.1:0-3672 GCF_002925995.2 Terrapene triunguis | reverse complement strand
GAGATTTCTCCTGAGCTGGAGAAGAGACTCAGCGACTTCTCTCTGAAAATCCGTGTTCTAATGGAGACGCTGAAGAAATTGAAAGGTACGACCAGGAAGGGATCTAGGAAGGGAAATAAAAAGTTGTCTCTAGAATTGTGGAATTTGCTGAGTGGTGACTAATCTACTGTTATTTAAAAAGAACAGAAAAGAGAGAGATCAAAATTCTTGAATGAGGGGACTGGGCTGGAGAATTTTCTAGGGCAAAAGAAATTCCGATTTAGAAACAACCATGATATGAATGTGAATCGTTGTCACCTTATCTCGTTTGCCTGAATTATAGATGAATGCAATCTCTTTGGATGAAGCAAGCCTTATAGCCATACAGAGTGCTCTGACCATATTCCTGCCTGGGTTGAATTTCAGTCTGGCCTCAGTAGAAATTCTCTGCGGATAAATAAAATTCATGACTGATCAGAGAGGACAAGTCTGATGCATGAAGTCCTCCTTACTCCATATTAAGTGGACTTACGTCATGCATAGGTTGGTCATTCTACATGGGAGAGGGGAGACATTTCACATTCACTCTTAGGCCTTGTCTATCTACACTGCCACTTTACAGCGCTGCAACTTTCTTGCTCAGGGGTGTGAAAAAAGACCCCCCCCCCCCCGAGTGCTGCACGTTTCAGCGCTGTAAAGTGGCAGTGTAGACAGTGCTCCAGCGCTGGGAGCTACTCCCCTCGTGGAGGTGGTTTTTCTACTGCGCTGGGAGAGCTCACTCCCAGCGCTGACATACCCTTAATTTCTCTTTCTGTCTGGGTATCTCTGTCCCTTTCCTTCTGTGTTTGGCCCAGCCCTCAAGCACATGTATCCTGATTATTTGTAAAACCGTGCCTTCAGTATTAAAGCTGGTCAAAACATTTCATTCAAAAAAAGTTTGGTGGAAAATCCCCCCCTGCTTAAAAAAACCCTTCCAAATCCACAAAGAAAACAAACAGAAATAAACAAACAAACCCCCCTGATTTTGTTTGTTTTTATTTTTTCCCCAAAAAAATTCTTTAATTTTTGATTTTCCAGGTCCCCCCCACCCTTTCTTTTTTGGGACCTAGTACAAGGGGGGTATTTTTGTTTTGTTTTGTTTTTTGACTTTTACATTTTTCTTTCTCTTTTGCCACCGTGTAATATTTCAACAATTCTTCTCACTATGCCCCCAAATTCATTCCAGCTCTGGTTATGGCCGGCAGAAATCACGCCATAATGTGACAGCCTGACATCTCATCTTTCTCCTCTCTCTCTAGATACCCTGCCCTCCGAACTGGAGAGAGAATGGGGTGAGTCTCTGGGAAAGGTGGGGCCGGGAAAGAAGGCTGCAAATGGGAAGAGATCATAACAGTTTGTGTTGGTGACCCTGGATTCACTTGCAGAAGAAGCTTCTGAGATCAGAGAAAACAGAAGCTGTTATGACTAGAGAATGGGCATTCCAGAGAGGGGGACGGCTTTAAACACTCCAGCATATTAACCCCTTCACTGGTCGGACCGAGCCCCTTGTTGTCTCCAGTCATCCTCTTCGATCTCTCTCCCTCTTGCTGGGTTGTGGGGTCTCCCTTCACGCTGTCCTTGGGGACTCTCTCCTGGGTGCTGCCCCATCTCGTCCACCCGGGTGGGGAGAAGACCCTCTCCGACTGGTGCCTCCTTCCCTTCCTCCCCTTCTGGGCTGGGGGTCCTTTCTTGTCTTTTCCATCCGTTCGCCGGGGCGGGGTGTGTGTGTATGTCTCATCATCTGTCCTCCGCCTTCCATGTGCTGCTGACCCCTCCCTCTGCCCCACGCCCCATGTCGACCCCCAGTCCCTTCCTTCTGGAGTGGGGTTTGCACACTGTCCCTCCCGTGTAGCCTTGAAAAACGCGTCACAGTCTGTGACATCTGATCTCCCCTGTGAAATCTGGCTATGACGGGGAGGGGCAGCGCTGGGGGAGCCCCAGCTGTGGGCTCCCACTGTGGGCCGGGCTCCAGCGGCTAGTCCCAGTCCAGGCTGGGGAGGGACAGGACTTCCTCTTCTCCTGCAGGGGCTGCCCCCAGAGGTGGATCAGACCCACCTCTGGGAACCTCCCCCAGCTGCAGGAAGCTCTGCAGATGCTGGCTGGGACAGCTCCTGACCCAGTCAGGAAGCTGCGGCTCCAGTTGTCAGCCCTGACCCAGGCAGGGAGGCTGCTGGGAAAACCGAGATGGATGATAACTCACCCCCCTCCCCCATACCCTGCAACGCTCACTTCTGCGCTGCTGCTGATGGTGGCACTGGCTTTAGACTAGAGCCTGGCGCCCAGCCAGCAGCTGCTGCTCTCTGGTTGCCCAGCTCTGAAGGCAGCACCACTGCCAGCAGCAGCGCAGAAGTAAGGGTGGCAATCCCATGACCCCCCTACAGTGGCCTTGTGACCCCCCCCCCATGGCCTCCCTTTGGGTTGGGACCCCCACAGTTACAACACTGTCAAATTTCAGATGTAAACCCCTGAAACCGTGAAAATCCCACGACTGTGACATTTACTAGAGTAGTGCCCTACCAAATTTATGGTCCAGTTATGTGCCATCTCCTGCTTCCTCCCTCCTGGCTGGCAGGGCTGGGGAGGTGTCTCCCAGCAGCCCTCCCTATAGGCGCCGACTCTGTGGGTGCTCCGGGGCTGAAGCACCCAGAGGGGAAAAATAGTGGGTGCTAAGCGCCCACGGGCAGCCCCCCTATCAGCTCCCCCTGTGTGCCTCAGTGTTTGCTGCCTGCCAGCAGGCTGCACAAATCAGCACCTCTCCCACCCTCCCTGCACCTCCCGCCCGCTGAAATCAGCTGTTTCCGAGCATGCAGGACTCTTTGGGAGGGAGGCAGAGGAGCAAGGGCACAACATGATGAGGGGAGAGGACAGAACTAGGCAGGAAGATGGGGGAGGGGCCTTGGAGGAAAGGGTGGAGTGGGGGAGGGACCTGGGGGCAGAGCACCCCCCCTGCACACTAGAAAGTTTGTGCCTGTGGCCTCCCTCCCCTGCTCTCTCTGTGCTGTCTGGAGTGGGGCAGCCCCAGCAGGGGGACCAGGAAGATGCAGCCAGGGAGGAGGCAGACTCTGCAGCCAAAAACCTCAGCTATAACAGCACGTCTAGGGTCTGGGAGGAGGGAGCCACGGAGAAATCCCTTTTCAGCCCCAGCACAGAGGCAGCTCCCTGGGGGAGCAAGGCAGGAAATCGGGGAGGGTCCCAGCTGGGACGGGGCTGCTGGAGAGAAATGGTCCCAGCCTCCCCAAGGGCTGAGCTCTGCCCCTAATGCTCTGATTCTCATTTCCCCCAGCGAATGTGACTCTGGATCCGGACACGGCTCATCCCGAACTCGTCCTGTCTGAGGATCGGAAAGGTGTGGGGCGGGGAGTCACGCAGGAGCATCTTCCCGACAATCCGGAGAGATTTGACGCTGAGCTCTGTGTGCTGGGCTGTGAGGAATTCACCTCCGGGCGACATTGCTGGGAGGTGGAGGTGGGGGATGGAGGAGGCTGGGCTGTGGGAGTGGCCAGAGAGTCTGTGAAGAGGAAGGGAGAGTTCATCTTTGGACCTGAGAAGGGGATCTGGGCTGTGGGACTATGGAGGAGTCAGTTCTTGGTTATCACCTGTCCTGTGACCCCTCTTTCCCTGAGCTGGGTGCCCAGGAGGATCCGGATCTCTCTG
>NW_020699941.1:0-4039 GCF_002925995.2 Terrapene triunguis | reverse complement strand
TGCTCAACTTAACAGCTTTCACAGCCCATGTGCTTCCACTGACATGCAACTGATATTAAATGATGAATGCCAAAATAATGAAGAATAACGATTAAGTAATCAAATGATGAATCAGAACAGCCTGTCTCCTAGGTGCAAGAAGGGGCAATTCCAGCGGCCAGTGGAGATTTCTCCTGAGCTGGAGAAGAGACTCAGTGATTTCTCTCCGAAAATCTTTGTTCTAAAGGAGACTCTGAAGAAATTGAAAGGTACGACTAGGAAGGGATCTAGGAAGGGAAATAAAAAGTTGTCTCTAGAATTGTGGGATTTGCTGAGCGGTGACCAATCTACTGCTATTTAAAAAGAACAGAAAAGAAATAGATCAAAATTCTTGAATGAGGGGACTGGGCTGGAGAATTTTCTAGGGCAAATGAAATTCTGATTGAGAAACAACCATAATATGAATGTGAATCGTTGTCACCTTACCTCGTTTGCCTGGATTATAGAGGAATGCAGTCTCTTTGGATGAAGGAAGACCTTACGGCCATACAGAGTGCTCTGACCATATTCCTGCCTGGGTTCAGTGTCAGTCTGGCCTCAGTAGAAATTCTCCGTGCAGGGCCGGCTCCAGGCACCAGCCCACCAAGCTTGTGCTTGGGGCAGCACCTGGAGGGGGGCGGCGCGGCGCTCTGGCCGCCGGGGAGAGCGGAGCCCCGGCTGGGCTCTCCGCCGTCCTCCCGGCACTCTGGCCGCCGGGGAGAGCGGAGCCCCGGCCAGGCTCTCCGCCCTCCTCCCGGGGCTCCGGCCGCCAGCGGAGCCGCGGCAGGCTCGCCGCCCTCCCCCTGGCGCTCCAGCTGGTCTGGGAGCGACGCCCGCGGCCGGGCTCGGCGCCCGCCCGTGGTGCGCCGGGGGTGGGGGGGGGGGGGGGGGGGGGTTTTTAAGGGGGGGGTATTTTTTTTTTTTTGACTTTTACATTTTTCTTTCTCTTTTGCCACCATGTAATATTTCAACAATTCTTCTCACTATGCCCCCAAATGCATTCCAGCTCTGGTTATGGCCGGCAGAAATCACGCCATAACATGACAGCATGACATCTCATCTTTCTCCTCTCTCTCTAGATACCCTGCCCTCCGAACTGGAGAGAGAATGGGGTGAGTCTCTGGGAAAGGTGGGGCCGGGAAAGAAGGCTGCAAATGGGAAGAGATCATAACAGTTTGTGTTGGTGACCCTGGATTCACTTGCAGAAGAAGCTTCTGAGATCAGAGAAAACAGAAGCTGTTATGACTAGAGAATGGGCATTCCAGAGAGGGGGACGGCTTTAAACACTCCAGCATATTAACCCCTTCACTGGTCGGACCGAGCCCCTTGTTGTCTCCAGTCATCCTCTTCGATCTCTCTCCCTCTTGCTGGGTTGTGGGGTCTCCCTTCACCCTGTCCTTGGGTCTGGGCATGCATCTGACGAAGTGGGTATTCACCCACGAAAGCTTATGCTCCAACACATCTGTTAGTCTTAAAGGTGCCACAGGACTCTCTGCTGCTTTTTACAGATCCAGACTAACATGGCTACCCCTCTGATACCTGTCCTTGGGGACTCTCTCCTGGGTGCTGCCCCATCTCGTCCACCCAGGTGGGGAGGGGACCCTCTCCAGCTGGTGCCTCCTTCTCTTCCTCCCCTTGGGGCTGGGGGCCCTTTCTTGTCTTTGCCATCATCCCTCCTCCACCTTCCACGTGCTGGTGACCCCTCCCTCTGCCCCACACCCAGTATCAATCCCCAGCCCCTTCCTTCTGGAGTGGGGTTTGCACACTGTCCCTCCCGTGTAGGGTCCTACCAAATTCACGGCCTTGAAAAACGCATCACAGAGTGTGAAATCTGATCTCCCCCGTGAAATCTGGCTATGACAGGGGAGGAGCAGGGCTAGGGGTACCCCAGGCTTGGGCTCCCACTGTGGGCCGGGCTCCAGTGGCTAGTCCCAGTCCAGGCTGGGGAGGGACAGGACTGCCTCTTCTCCTGCAGGGGCTGCCCCCACAGGTGGGTCAGACCCACCTCTGGGAACCTCCCCCAGCTGCAGGAAGCTCTGCAGATGCTGGCTGGGACAGCTCCTGACCCAGTCAGGAGGCTGCGGCTCCAGCTGTCAGCCCTGACCCAGGCAGGGAGGCTGCGGGGAAAACCCAGATGGGTGATAACTCGCCCCCCTCCCCCATACCCTGCAACGCTCACTTCTGCGCTGCTACTGATGATGGTGGCACTGGCTTTAGAGCCTGGCGCCCAGCCAGCAGCCGCTGCTCTCTGGCTGCCCAGATCTGAAGGCAGCACCACTACCAGCAGCAGCACAGAAGTAAGGGTGGCAATCCCATGATCCCCCTACAATAGCCTTGTGATCCCCCCATGGCCTCCTTTTGGGTCGGGACCCCCATGGTTACAACACTGTCAAATTTCATATGTAAACACCTGAAACCGTGAAAATCCCATGACTGTGACATTGACCAGATTAGGGCCCTACCAAATTTATGGTCCATTTATGTGCCATCTCCTGCTTCCTCCCTCCTGGCTGGCAGGGCTGGGGAGGTGTCTCCCAGCAGCCCTCCCTATAGGCGCCAACTCCGTGGGTGCTCTGGGGCTGGAGCACCCACAGGGAAAAAATGGTGGGTGCTGAGCACCCACCAACAGCCCCACATCAGCTCCCCTGTGCCCCCCATGTTTGCTGCCTGCTAGCAGGACCCACTAATCAGCACCTCCCCCAATCTCCCTGCACCTCCCACCCGCTGCAGTCAGCTGTTTCCCAGTGTTCAGGAGGCTTTGGGAGGGAGGAGGAGGAGCGAGGGCACAACGTGCTGGGGGGAGGGGACAGAACTGGGCGGGAAGATGCGGGGTGGGGTGGAGGGGGGGCGGGGAGAGGAGGGATGGGGGTGGGGCCTTGGAGGAAAGGGTGGAGTGGGGGAGGGGCCTGGGGCAGAGCACCCCCCATGCACATTAGAAAGTCTGTGCCTGTGGCCTCCCTACCCTGCTCTCTCCCTGCTGCCGGGAGTGGGGCAACCCCAGCAGGGGGACCAGGGAGATGCAGCCGGGGAGGAGGCAGAATCTGCAGCCAAAAACCTCAGCTATAACAGCACCTCTAGGGCCTAGGAGGAAGGCGCCATGGAGATATCCTTGCTCAGTGCCAGCACAGAGGCAGCTCCCTAGGGGAGCAAGGCAGAAAATCGGGGAGGGTCCCAGCTGGGATGGGGCTGCTGGGGAGTGTGAGAAATGGCCCCAGCCTCTCCCAGCGCTGAGCTCTGCCCCTAATGCTCTGATTCTCTCTCCCCTCAGTGAATGTGACTCTGGATCCAGACACGGCTCATCCCGAACTCGTCCTGTCTGAGGATCGGAAAGGCGTGAGGCGGGGACACACGCGGCAGCATCTTCCCGACAATCCGGAGAGATTTGACGCTGAGCTCTGTGTGCTGGGCTGTGAGGAATTCACCTCGGGGCGACATTGCTGGGAGGTGGAGGTGGGGGATGGAGGAGGCTGGGCTGTGGGAGTGGCCAGAGAGTCTGTGAAGAGGAAGGGAGAGTTCATCTTTGGACCTGAGAAGGGGATCTGGGCTGTGGGACTGTGGAGGAGTCGGTACTTGGTCATCACCTCTCCTGCGACACCCCTGTCCCTGAGCTGGGTGCCCAGGAGGATCCGGGTCTCTCTGGATTATACACAGGGGCAGGTGGCATTTTTTGACGCTGATAGTGAAGCCCCGATCTTCACTTTCCCACCGGCCTCATTCATGGGGGAGCGAGTCTGCCCCTGGCTCTGGGTGGAGATGGGATCCCAGCTCAGGCTGTGCCCTTGAGACGTGGGGTGAAATTCACCGCTGCACCTTTCCTCTAGGCAGAGGCTCCCCCGGCACCTGGACTCCCCATCTCTGGGACTGTGGCCAATTTCAGGGAGCCTCTGAACTGACACAACCTCGGGTTGCTGGATGTGATTAGGGCAGAGAGCCCAATCCCATTGCCCAGTCTGGTCCTATCCCCTCTGATTCTGGAGAGCTCTGGCAGTCTGCCGGGCAGATGGAGGGAGAGGAATCCAGA
>NW_020699940.1:0-3672 GCF_002925995.2 Terrapene triunguis | reverse complement strand
GAGATTTCTCCTGAGCTGGAGAAGAGACTCAGCGACTTCTCTCTGAAAATCCGTGTTCTAATGGAGACGCTGAAGAAATTGAAAGGTACGACCAGGAAGGGATCTAGGAAGGGAAATAAAAAGTTGTCTCTAGAATTGTGGAATTTGCTGAGTGGTGACTAATCTACTGTTATTTAAAAAGAACAGAAAAGAGAGAGATCAAAATTCTTGAATGAGGGGACTGGGCTGGAGAATTTTCTAGGGCAAAAGAAATTCCGATTTAGAAACAACCATGATATGAATGTGAATCGTTGTCACCTTATCTCGTTTGCCTGAATTATAGATGAATGCAATCTCTTTGGATGAAGCAAGCCTTATAGCCATACAGAGTGCTCTGACCATATTCCTGCCTGGGTTGAATTTCAGTCTGGCCTCAGTAGAAATTCTCTGCGGATAAATAAAATTCATGACTGATCAGAGAGGACAAGTCTGATGCATGAAGTCCTCCTTACTCCATATTAAGTGGACTTACGTCATGCATAGGTTGGTCATTCTACATGGGAGAGGGGAGACATTTCACATTCACTCTTAGGCCTTGTCTATCTACACTGCCACTTTACAGCGCTGCAACTTTCTTGCTCAGGGGTGTGAAAAAAGACCCCCCCCCCCCCGAGTGCTGCACGTTTCAGCGCTGTAAAGTGGCAGTGTAGACAGTGCTCCAGCGCTGGGAGCTACTCCCCTCGTGGAGGTGGTTTTTCTACTGCGCTGGGAGAGCTCACTCCCAGCGCTGACATACCCTTAATTTCTCTTTCTGTCTGGGTATCTCTGTCCCTTTCCTTCTGTGTTTGGCCCAGCCCTCAAGCACATGTATCCTGATTATTTGTAAAACCGTGCCTTCAGTATTAAAGCTGGTCAAAACATTTCATTCAAAAAAAGTTTGGTGGAAAATCCCCCCCTGCTTAAAAAAACCCTTCCAAATCCACAAAGAAAACAAACAGAAATAAACAAACAAACCCCCCTGATTTTGTTTGTTTTTATTTTTTCCCCAAAAAAATTCTTTAATTTTTGATTTTCCAGGTCCCCCCCACCCTTTCTTTTTTGGGACCTAGTACAAGGGGGGTATTTTTGTTTTGTTTTGTTTTTTGACTTTTACATTTTTCTTTCTCTTTTGCCACCGTGTAATATTTCAACAATTCTTCTCACTATGCCCCCAAATTCATTCCAGCTCTGGTTATGGCCGGCAGAAATCACGCCATAATGTGACAGCCTGACATCTCATCTTTCTCCTCTCTCTCTAGATACCCTGCCCTCCGAACTGGAGAGAGAATGGGGTGAGTCTCTGGGAAAGGTGGGGCCGGGAAAGAAGGCTGCAAATGGGAAGAGATCATAACAGTTTGTGTTGGTGACCCTGGATTCACTTGCAGAAGAAGCTTCTGAGATCAGAGAAAACAGAAGCTGTTATGACTAGAGAATGGGCATTCCAGAGAGGGGGACGGCTTTAAACACTCCAGCATATTAACCCCTTCACTGGTCGGACCGAGCCCCTTGTTGTCTCCAGTCATCCTCTTCGATCTCTCTCCCTCTTGCTGGGTTGTGGGGTCTCCCTTCACGCTGTCCTTGGGGACTCTCTCCTGGGTGCTGCCCCATCTCGTCCACCCGGGTGGGGAGAAGACCCTCTCCGACTGGTGCCTCCTTCCCTTCCTCCCCTTCTGGGCTGGGGGTCCTTTCTTGTCTTTTCCATCCGTTCGCCGGGGCGGGGTGTGTGTGTATGTCTCATCATCTGTCCTCCGCCTTCCATGTGCTGCTGACCCCTCCCTCTGCCCCACGCCCCATGTCGACCCCCAGTCCCTTCCTTCTGGAGTGGGGTTTGCACACTGTCCCTCCCGTGTAGCCTTGAAAAACGCGTCACAGTCTGTGACATCTGATCTCCCCTGTGAAATCTGGCTATGACGGGGAGGGGCAGCGCTGGGGGAGCCCCAGCCTTGGGCTCCCACTGTGGGCCGGGCTCCAGCGGCTAGTCCCAGTCCAGGCTGGGGAGGGACAGGACTTCCTCTTCTCCTGCAGGGGCTGCCCCCAGAGGTGGATCAGACCCACCTCTGGGAACCTCCCCCAGCTGCAGGAAGCTCTGCAGATGCTGGCTGGGACAGCTCCTGACCCAGTCAGGAAGCTGCGGCTCCAGTTGTCAGCCCTGACCCAGGCAGGGAGGCTGCTGGGAAAACCGAGATGGATGATAACTCACCCCCCTCCCCCATACCCTGCAACGCTCACTTCTGCGCTGCTGCTGATGGTGGCACTGGCTTTAGACTAGAGCCTGGCGCCCAGCCAGCAGCTGCTGCTCTCTGGTTGCCCAGCTCTGAAGGCAGCACCACTGCCAGCAGCAGCGCAGAAGTAAGGGTGGCAATCCCATGACCCCCCTACAGTGGCCTTGTGACCCCCCCCCCATGGCCTCCCTTTGGGTTGGGACCCCCACAGTTACAACACTGTCAAATTTCAGATGTAAACCCCTGAAACCGTGAAAATCCCACGACTGTGACATTTACTAGAGTAGTGCCCTACCAAATTTATGGTCCAGTTATGTGCCATCTCCTGCTTCCTCCCTCCTGGCTGGCAGGGCTGGGGAGGTGTCTCCCAGCAGCCCTCCCTATAGGCGCCGACTCTGTGGGTGCTCCGGGGCTGAAGCACCCAGAGGGGAAAAATAGTGGGTGCTAAGCGCCCACGGGCAGCCCCCCTATCAGCTCCCCCTGTGTGCCTCAGTGTTTGCTGCCTGCCAGCAGGCTGCACAAATCAGCACCTCTCCCACCCTCCCTGCACCTCCCGCCCGCTGAAATCAGCTGTTTCCGAGCATGCAGGACTCTTTGGGAGGGAGGCAGAGGAGCAAGGGCACAACATGATGAGGGGAGAGGACAGAACTAGGCAGGAAGATGGGGGAGGGGCCTTGGAGGAAAGGGTGGAGTGGGGGAGGGACCTGGGGGCAGAGCACCCCCCCTGCACACTAGAAAGTTTGTGCCTGTGGCCTCCCTCCCCTGCTCTCTCTGTGCTGTCTGGAGTGGGGCAGCCCCAGCAGGGGGACCAGGAAGATGCAGCCAGGGAGGAGGCAGACTCTGCAGCCAAAAACCTCAGCTATAACAGCACGTCTAGGGTCTGGGAGGAGGGAGCCACGGAGAAATCCCTTTTCAGCCCCAGCACAGAGGCAGCTCCCTGGGGGAGCAAGGCAGGAAATCGGGGAGGGTCCCAGCTGGGACGGGGCTGCTGGAGAGAAATGGTCCCAGCCTCCCCAAGGGCTGAGCTCTGCCCCTAATGCTCTGATTCTCATTTCCCCCAGCGAATGTGACTCTGGATCCGGACACGGCTCATCCCGAACTCGTCCTGTCTGAGGATCGGAAAGGTGTGGGGCGGGGAGTCACGCAGGAGCATCTTCCCGACAATCCGGAGAGATTTGACGCTGAGCTCTGTGTGCTGGGCTGTGAGGAATTCACCTCCGGGCGACATTGCTGGGAGGTGGAGGTGGGGGATGGAGGAGGCTGGGCTGTGGGAGTGGCCAGAGAGTCTGTGAAGAGGAAGGGAGAGTTCATCTTTGGACCTGAGAAGGGGATCTGGGCTGTGGGACTATGGAGGAGTCAGTTCTTGGTTATCACCTGTCCTGTGACCCCTCTTTCCCTGAGCTGGGTGCCCAGGAGGATCCGGATCTCTCTG
>NW_020699939.1:0-6063 GCF_002925995.2 Terrapene triunguis | reverse complement strand
CAGATACATTTGTCATTTTGAAGGGAGAACACGGTACGTTCCTTGACCCTTTGCACTAAATACCTTGGGGATATATGGGAAAACAGCTGCAAACTAACTATCTCTCTATTCCCTCCTTATCTCTATTATTTCTGCTAGTGTGAGTGAAACTGCAGCCATCTGCTAGAAACACTGACCAATACATTTCTACTTTAACATGTAAGCAGTTAGCACAGAAGTAGATGAGAGTTCACAAGATGGAGTCTGGGGGTTTCAGATAGGCCCAGAGCAAAAGAGCTCCATCGACACTTTGGCCTTCCGCTCTCCCGAGTTACCTGGTAGCTATGCCTAGTGGATCCCAACAATCCCCCCTTTGAGAACACTCAACAAACCTTTGTTAGAGTTTTCTCATACTCTAAAGACAAAATGCGATTAAGCTCCATGCAATCAGGATTATCAATAAGAGGGTATAAGGGAACTTCTGGGGTATGGGAGGTACAACACTCTTCTCCAATAAGGGCACAGACCCCGCCTCGTGAGGCTAACACATAATCCAGGGCCTGACGGTTCTGCAAAGCCAGCAGTCAAAGCTGGTACAGCTCAGAACTTATGCTTTTCTCTATGGCCAGGGTATCATTGGCAAACTTAAATTGTCAGAGGTGCTACTGCTAGTAACCATCCACCTTTGACAAAAGTCTGACCAATTTTGGGGTACTACTCTCCAGGGCAATCCCGCTGAATGATGGGGAGTCTGGGCACATATTCAACAGTTGGAGAGATAGAACTCATGGGCAAAGGCAATCAATTTTTCAGGGCCTCATAGATATTGGTAGCCATATTTGCAGGGATGGCTCCCCATCCTGCATGCAATGTGGGTGAAACAGTAGGTAACAGAAGAATTGCCTCTGTGATAAAAAGAGAGGCTGTGAGAGACCCTAAACCTAAACCCATATTGTAATTACCACAACCCAAATAGCCAGAGGATAACAAGAATTATTGACACTAAACAAGTCAAAAAAAAATAACAAGACCAAATACATAGACCAGGTCGGCTTTCTGTGAGAAAATAAAACCAATGCTCAGGGTTCTCGCGGGGAGTATGCTGTGACTGTTCAGAGAGATCACAACGCATTCCCAGTGATCCTTACTGTCTTTTGAATAACAGCTTAAGTCCCAAATTGTCGTTAGCAGTCTTCTCCGCAGGCTGGACAGTCCACTGTTCAGGAATGGGCACTGCTTTCAGTCGAGAGTGATGAATCCAGTTCTTGTGTCCTTCGACCTTTGCCACTGTATGGGTGACAAGCAGGACTGTGTGGGGTCCCTTCCCACTTCTCTTGGAGAGGCTCGTCCTTCCAGGTCCGCACGAGAACGGAGTCACCAGGCTGCAGGGAGTGGACCGGAGTATCCAGCAAAAGAGGCTGTGAATCTTTGGTGTGCCTGTGAAGAAAAGAAAGAACAGCAGACAGAGGGCACATGTAATGAGACAAGAAACCATACCCCATCTCCCATTCCCCTGCCAGAACTGGGGTACCATTCATAGGCCATGCTCTTCCAAACATAATCTCGAAGGGACTAAACCCTATCCTACCCTCAGGGAGAGCACGAATGCGAAGTAACACAAGGGGCAAGGCATCAGGCCACTAAAGAGAGGCCTCCTGACAGACCTTTGAGAGGTGTCGCTTGAGTGTCTGATTTGTGCATTCCACTACTCCACTGACTTGTGGTCGCCAGGGTGTGTGGAGTTTCCAGGGGATTTGCAGAGCACTAGATATCTTTTGAGCCACTTGAGATGTGAAGTGTGTTCCATTGTCAGATTCCATCCACTGAGGAAGGCCGAAGCGAGGAATGATCTCCTTAACAAACTTAAGAGCCACTGTCTTAGCAGTGTTGTTGCGACATGGGAAGGCCTCAGGCCACCCGCTGAATCGATCCACTAAGACGAGAAGGTACCTGTACCCTTGAGTCCTGGGAAACTCAGTAAAGTCTATTTGCTACACCAATCCTGGGCCTGGGGTAGGTTCCAGGGTGGCTGGTGGCACTGCTACTCCTGGTCGAGGGTTATTCTTTTGGCAAATTAAACATTCAGCTTGTACCTGTGATGCTAGGGGTTTAAGTCCAGAGGTTAGAAAATATTTATTCATGAGCTGGATAAGAGCCTCTCTGCCTGCGTGTGTGGTTTGATGCAGTTTCTGCAACACTGGTCGAATCAGGCCCTTGGGCAGGAGGATTTTTCCCTCTGTGGAATAAAGCCATCCCTCCTTTTCCTGGAGACCGAGACTGTCAGCCAGGTTTCTGTCCTCTTGGGAGTACTGAGGGGCTGCAAGCTCACCCACTGATGGGATGAGGGCATGCATTTGGGCATTCTCCTCAGTTGGTGATTTCAGGATAGCAGCTCGCTTAGTTTCCTTGTCTGCTCTGGCATTGCCCTTGATTACATCTTGATCTTCCCTCTGATGGGCTTTGCAATGTACCACTGCTACTTCTGAGGGGAGTTATACTGCTTCTAAAAGCCGGCGTGAGCATGCAATACCCCAAAAGCATACTTTGAGTCAGTAAAAATATTAACCCGTTTGTCTTTTGCCAGCTCAAGGGCACGGGTCGGGCCACTAGTTCAGCAAGCTGGGCAGATGTTCCTGCCGGTAAACTCTTAGCTTCCACGGTATCATGAAGAGACACAATAGCATAACTAGCCCCCCTTTGCCCATCCACAACAGTACTACTTCCATCTGTATACCATTCCAAGTCAGCATTTGGGAGTGGCTGATTTTTTTTTTTAGATCTGGGCGGCTAGAATACTGAACATCTATGATTTCTAAACAGTCATGTTCCTGCTTTTCTGTCTCTGGTAGCAGTGTAGCTGGATTAAGGGAGGGACAGATCTGTAGGGTGACTTCAGGATTCTCTAACAGCTTCGCCTGGTACCGAGCAACCCGAGCCTGTGTGAGCCAAAGACCACCCTTAGTGTCCAGCAAGGCTCGGACCATATGGGGAATATACACTTACACAGTTCCTCCCAATGTCAGTTTTCCCGCTTCCCCAAGCACTAGAGCAGTAGCTGCGACCGCCCTCAAACAGGCTGGCCATCCCCTTGAAACTTGATCTAGTTGTTTAGAAAAGTATGCCACAGGACGCTTCCAGGCACCTAATAGCTGAAATGCCCTGTCCGCTTCTGGGGACCGGTGAAAGGGGTCATGTTCCGCTCCCTTAACGCATTTATACAGAGGTTTAGCCCACAGTCCAAACTCTGGAATCCATATTCTGCAAAAGCCTGCCATGCCCAGGAATGCCCTAAGCCGTTTGCTGGGGATGGGAACTTGGCATATAGCCTCCTTCCTTTTGTTTGAGAGCTGTTTCTCTCTCTGCCTGATGTGAAATCCCAGATATTGAACCTCTGAAAGAGCAATTTGGGCTTTGCTTTGAGATACCCTGTATCCTCGCAGTCCAATAAAGTTTAGGAGACTCACAGTAGCTCTGAGACAAGGGATTAGATCCAGAGCAGCAATTAGCAAGTCATCTACATATTACAGCAAGAGGGCTTTGTCTGAATTATCCCACTCCTCCAAGTCTCTGGCCAAAGCCTGTCCGAACAGAGTGGGGGAATTTTTAAATCCTTGAGCCAATACTATCCAGCAAAACTGCCTTTTAACCCTTCTGTTGTCCTCATTATGCCTTGCAGTATTTTGCAGATCTCACTTGCTTGGGCACATTCAGGCCCCCCCCCCCTTTTTCTTGGTTGTCAGCAAAGTCTTGGCTATGAACAATGTGCTTGGACTGAGGCCAGCTGTATTTTCCTCTCAGTTAACTCATTCTGTGCTTTTTTCTCTTCTCCCTTTCTTGGCTTCTTCTAACTTCCAAAGGAACCTTCTACTCTTCACTTATACACCTTTCCAGTAACATAATTTCTGTACAAAGCTTTGATGCAGCAAACCAGGACAAGCACACTCACTTCTGAGGATTCCACTCTGTACAACCTCTGGTGTCCAATAGCTTTCCCTTTTTAAACCTTAAATGCTTTCTCTCTCTTTACCAGATCTTTTATCTGCTATTTTGTTACCCAAAAACAAATATAAATCTTTTATTCCCCTGGCTTTGACTACCCTGCTGCAGCCACAACCTTTGGTCTTTAGTTAAAACATTTTAAATCTTGTAAAGCATTAAGTCACCTTAAGGATTAAATGCTAAATACCTTAAACAACACTAGTTTTCTGTGTCTGGCAAAAGTATTCTCAGTTTTGCAACTTTAAAACAATACCAATTCATCTCAAACTTATAAAACACAGATTGTATACAGCAGGAGTGTTCTTCAGTAAATTAGACTAACGTATTCATAGTTGAATAATTCCACTTAAATAACCTCTTGCCTGAATTACTTACAGACATTCCTACCAAGTTTCACTGCTTGATTCCCTCTAGCAACTACAGAGTTAACTTCTCACTCTCTTTTCTTAAATCACTTGCTTGTCTCCCAAAACGACACTCAATCAACTCAGATTTTACCATTCCAATTATTGTCCTGGGGATTTGAAATCCCCATGCTTATAATTACTTACTCTTTTCCTTCCACTATGCCCTCAAAGTTTCCAACCTGTTTTCCAATCTCTCTATCTGTTGCCTGCCCGCTTGGGCCCGATCCTGCTTTTCTTGCTGAACCGTCCCTTCCATGGGCACCGGCTTTTTTTTCACTACCAATTTAGCTAGGAGGGTGGGTTTCTCAACTAGCCCCCACCCTTCCTGGTCTCTTCCCTTAAACATTCTTACTCATAAGGCTACCCGAGTCCTCCCTCGTGAGGCTTATGGCTAGCTAGACAACCTTCAAAGATAGAAATGAACTTGCTTGGATTCGTTGAGAATTCTCCTGCCTCTGCCTTAAAAGCAGCCAGATGTTAAAAGCAACATGACACAAGATCCTGTGTTCCTGGACGGGCTACCACACTCTCAGTAATCAACGGATACAATCCCACCAAGGGGGGGGGTACTCTCTAAAGCCTGTGGGGGTGAAGGAGCCGAAGGGGACACCGATTCTGGCATTACAACAGTGGGAGGGTTCTGGGGTTTAGCAGCCGTTACTACCGAGCCTGTCGGAGTCAAATGGCACTTGAGCAAGATATTAGTCCTATTTCTTAACACCATAAACGTATATGTTAACATACATTCCAAGGGTGTCCCAGCATATGTGCTTTGTCCGGACCCCATTATGCTCGTGTCTAATTAAACCTGGTCACGGGTTCGACCGACCCCCCTTGCAATCAAGATATCCTGGTCACGGGGTTTCCCCTCGCAGGAGTCTCGGTATGGCTAGAGTCGGTTTAAGTCCTAGACCTGGTTTTTACAATTTTGGTTTCCAGCATATCATTAGTATGAAGAAAAACAGTACCCCTGCCAAGAATAAAAGCAAGCCCTGGGGCTTTTCTACGTCCCAGTAATTGTCCAGTGCGGCCCACAGACTAGGAAAGTTAGTGAAACTATTCATTAAACGTTGCCTGCTTTGTTATCATAACCACAAAACATTTGTCCATCTACAATACCTTCCCACACAGGGATTACCCAAAGGGCCCAATTTACACTGCGGGGGCGTTATCCCTCAAACCCAAGAGGTAAACGCACTTACCGCCCGGAGTGGCCGCGTCCGGCTGTTGGCCCTTCCCCTTCTTCTGGTACCGTCTTATCTCCGTGTCGTTAGGAGTTCTCTTTAGAGAGTACACAGCCGCCCCGACCGATTGTGACGACCCGAGGCCCGAGCAAACCAACAGCTCGAGGTGGCCACTCCTCGGAATAGCCTTCGGTCGTCGGTCAGTGTCCTCCACAGGGAGAGAAGTCCTGGCGGAGTCGCCAGTTTGTTGGCCAAATAGGGCCCGTTTCCCCCCAGAGCTTACCTAATTACACCAAGGAGGCACGGAGAGACAAGAAGACGGGTACCAGGTCCTTTTTATTTGTCAGTCAGCTGAGAGGGCGCTCCTCGACTCATGCCAAAGGAGACACACCTTACATGGGCGACATAGGCCCTTTTTATAATCAGTAACAAACAACTTAGCCTTCGTCGTTTTGCGTCATTATGCTGACCGATAGATAACAGGTTACACAGAA
>NW_020699938.1:0-1089 GCF_002925995.2 Terrapene triunguis | reverse complement strand
GTGCCTGTCTTTTGAGTTAGTGGTATCACTCCTTATGTCAACTAAAGTCTGTCACTACAGGGTGGGGGGGACAGACTTCATTGCAGCACAGAACTCTGCCACTTTTGCAGAAGGAGTAACTTGTTTAGCTGGTAGCAGTAGCAGGCTGTTACCTGTCATTTGAACCAGTGTGATGGTTCTCGGGGTACCCAGGACAGTGACTCGCCTTGTTACCCCCCCACCCCACCTCCAGCATGAGGGAGACTTGCTTGTGTTTAAGTGGGTGTCATCTCCCTAATATCACCAGTCTGTTAGCCAGCCAAGCACTCTCCTCTGGGCTATGCCAGCCCTTACTTTGCCTTGCAGGCTATATAATCGATGCTCCCCAATTCCCTTTGAAGCATTTCCCTGTGAGATCCAGCCCCTAACACTGGCTACTCAGAATTACCAAGTCCACTGTCCCCAAGGGAACAGCGTACACAGCTTGTATGATTCAACTTAACATCACCCCCTTGCTTAATATCGTAGCATTTAGATATATTTATAGTGAAAACAAGAATATGTTTATTACCAAAGGTTCAATATTCACGTGATAGTGAGTAAAGACATTTGAAACAAAAGGTTAAATATAAAACAAAATAATAACTTTATTTCTAGACTCTAAACTATTAGGTTTACCTCTTGTCTAATGAAGTTTCTCACCCAAATCCTTTTGCAGGTGACTTCAGCCAAGGTAACAGAGATCCTGTTTCAATTAATGTAAACACTGTCCATTTACTTCCTAGGTGCAGGATAAGAGGGTGTCGTCTTTGCCTTCTACTTATACCCCCAGAGTTCATTGTTTTTACTCAGAGGCAGCAGAACACCCCCTAGTTGCTTGGTTTTCCTGTCTGCTCTTCCCTGTTGCTTTCACATATCTTCTATAACTTCATATGTAAATGGGCATCCATTGCGTTACCTTACAAAGCTTGATTTACACCCAACAGAGAGACAGGTGAATAAACATCTTTTGTCTGACAGAACCAGTTTCTCCTTGTCTGCTGTGATACAGAATCTAAGAACATATTTTCAGTCTATATACATAACTCCTTACATACTCTCTGTACATAC
>NW_020699937.1:0-4045 GCF_002925995.2 Terrapene triunguis | reverse complement strand
ATCCCACCGTGGCAAATGTATTCTCCTTGGCTTTTCGGTTTGGTCATAGTTCAATACAGCCTTTTGTGAACCGTTTAGATGAACATTTCCAACCTTTGGGTCCACATTCCCAGGTGCCTCTTCACCTCACATTCTGTGCTTCCTGGAGGGTTGTAATGGAAGGTAAGCATGCTTTGCCAGGCCCTGCCTGCAGTCCTACTTTGCCAGCAAGGCAGAGATTCAACAATTTACTTAAGCAGATGAGTTCACTGGGACTTAAGCACATGCTTCAAGTTAACCACATGCTTAAGTACATTCCTGAATCAGAACGATCATTACAGCTGATCATTTGTTTCTATGAATCAGGACATGTTTTCAGTTAATAAATCATTTCCTCAATTCCAGCAATTTTCATCAAAGTGTAATTATCTGGGCAAATGGATAGAATCATAGAATGTAGGACTGGAAGGATCTTGAGAGGTCATCTAGTCCAGTCCCCTGCACTTTTGGCAGGACTAAGTATTATCTATTATTTATTATAGATTATTTGTATAGATTATTATTAGGGCTGTCAATTAATCGCAGTTGACTCAAGCATTTAACACAAAACAAATTAGATTAAAAAATAATCGCAATTAATTGCAGTTTTAATCACACTGCCATACAATTATAGAATACCAATTTAAATTTATTATAAATACATTTGACGTTTCTCTATATTTTCAGATATATTTCAATTACCACACAGAATACAAAGTGTACAGTGCTCACTTTACATTATTATTTTTGATTACAAATATTTGCACTGTAAAAAAGATAAAAAAAATAGTGTTTTTCAATTCACCTCATAAAAGTACTGTAATGCAATCTCTTTATTGTGAAAGTGCAACTTACAAATGTAGAATTATTATTTTTTAGGGCTGTCAATTAATCGCAGTTAATGCAAGCGATTAACGTAAAATAAATTAACACATTATTTTTAATGAGTGTTAATCACACACTTCTCTTTTGACCCTCTTCACTTGCTGGTACTTCATCACTTGGCCGACATTGGCACAGTTCTACTGTGTTCTCTTGATCTGGAGTGATTAAATATCAGAAAAAATTAATGGCGCAAAGCAGCAAAAGTTCAGGTGTTTGAATGGGTCTTTATTTTTAAAAAGCTTCTGGGTGGTTCTCTGGATAAAAAGACGGTCATCTGTAGTTATTGCAAGGCTGAGTTCCAATACCATTGACGTATCAGAGGGGTAGCCGTGTTAGTCTGGATCTGTAAAAGCAGCAAAGAGTCCTGTGGCACCTTATAGACTAACAGACGTATTGGAGCATGAGCTTTCGTGGGTGAATACCCACTTCGTCGGATGCATGTCCGTTGAAGTACTTCAAGTCTTCAGTACCACGTGCACTTGAGAACTCAAGTTCTTGTGCTACACCTACATGCTTTCACCTCAAGTTCTTGTGCTACAGATAACCTACTGACCTCAAATGAATCCCGCCAGCCATGACAGAGTATGCTTAAAGAGTTTCAGGATCACGACAAGCCCCTAGATCAAACAAAGTACAACAGCTTAACCAATGCTATTGCAAAGTGGATATCTACGGACTGCAGACCGCTCAACATTGTAAACGACAGAAGGCTAAAAGATGCTATTCAAATTGCATCTTCCAATCAGTCATACACCTTGCCCTCCCGAGGAACTACTGCATCACAAATACATGACCTCTATCACAACGAGAAGACTACAAAGTTGGAGCTTCTGAAAAATGCACTAACTGTTGCTTTGACTGGTGATCTCTGGACATCCCTGTGCAATCACAGCTAGCTTGGAGTCACAGCACACCTGATTGATGCTGCATGGACACTGCAGTCGTTTGCTTTAACAGTAACACATACTGAAGAGAGACATTATGCTGAAGCATATGCAGAGCACTTCTTGGATGTTGCGAAAAAATGAAATATTCAAGAAAATATTACAACAGTTTTGTACTAACAATGCACGTAATGTGATAGCAGCAGACAGTCATTTGCCTTTTGAACATAAGACATGCATCACTCATGGTCTGCAGCAATCGATTACAGTAGCACTCAGTGATGGTGGTTTTGAAAACGTGCTGGCAAAATGTAGAAAACTTCTGGGCCATTTCAAACACAGTCCAGCTAACAGTACAGAGCTAGGAATACAACAAGCTGCAAATGGACAGAAACAAGAACCTCTTGTACAAGATATTTCAACCAGATGGAACTCCACATTGGGTATGATTCAGTGTCTGTGTAACCCACACACCTTCTGGGTGTAGTGTTCTGTCCCATCTAGTGGCACCGAGACCACGTAGAGAGAGACATAAAACGAGTCTGTTCTACAGCCTTGGCTAATAGCCAGGTGGCTTTTAGCTCATGCCTTAGAGGCTCATGTACTACGTTCCAGAGGTCCCTAGTTCAATCCTGCCCACCGACGACCGGGGTCTGTCGGCGTTACAAGTGGGGGCTCATCCAGGATTTCAGCTGGGAAGACTCTGAAGCTCGGGATGCGCTTCCTCAGCTAGGGGAAGTATGTAACCCACACACCTCCTGGGTGTGGTGTTCTGTCCCATCTAGTGGCACCAAGACCACTTAGAGAGAGAGAGAGATAAAATGGGTCTGCTCTACAGCCTTAGCTAACAGCCAGTTGGCTTTTAGCTCATGCTGTAGAGGCTCATGTACTAAGTCCCTAGTTCGATCCTGCCCGCTGACAACCGGGGTCCGTCGGCGTTACATCAGCTTTGAAATAAAGTCACTATCACAGCCACATTAGCTCTTCAAAAGCACAACCTATCAGTGCCGACAGGTAAGGATTTAAAACACTGCAAAAGCTAGAAACACTACTTGAGCCCTGGTGGTTTGTGACTGAGCTCCTTGTGGGAGAATTGTATGTCTCCTGCTCTGTGGTTTTACTCACATTCTGCTATATATTTTGTGTTATGGCACTCTCGGATGACGACCCAGCATATGTTGTTCGGTTTAAGAACACTTTCACTGCAGATTTGACAAAGCACAGAGACGGTACCAATGTGAGATTTCTAAAGATAGTTACAGCACTCAACCCAAGGTTTAAGAATCTGAAGAGCCTTCCAAAATCTGAGAGGGACGAAGTATGGAATATGCGCTCAGAAGTCTTAAAAGAGCAACACTTCAATGTGGAGATTACAGAACCTGAACCGCCAAAAGAGAAAACCAACCTTCTAACATGCGTCGGTCTGCACTGCTTTGGATCATTATCAAACAAAACCCGTCATCAGCTTGGAAGCACATCCTCTGGAATGGTGGTCGAAGCATGAAGGGGCATACGAATGTTTAGCATATCTGGCATGTAAATACCTTGCAACGCTGGATACAACTGTGTCATGCGAATGCCTGTTCTCACTTTCAGGTGACATGGTAAGTAAAAGTTATCTCCCATAAATGTTAACAAACTTGTTTGTCTTAGTGATTGGCTGAACACGAAGTAGTACTGAGTGGATTTGTAGGCTCTAAAGTTTTACATTGTTTTATTTTTGAGTGCAGTTATGTAAAAAAATAATAATTCTACATTTGTAAGTTGCACTTTCACAATAAAGAGATTGTACTTGTATGAGGTGAATTAAAAATACTATTTATTTTGTTTATCATTTTTACAGTGCAAATATTTTTCATAAAAATGATCATATTTTGTGTTGTAATGGAAATCAATATATTTGAAAATGTAGAAAACATCAAACTATTTAAATAAATAGTATTCTATTATTATTTAACAGTGCAATTAAAACTGTGATTAATCACAACTTTTTTTAATCTCATGATTAATCGCAATTAATTTTTTAATCGTTTGACAGCCCTAATTATTATTAGAGATTATTATAATTATAGAGGGCTATATTTATGATAGCCCTCTTATAGACTTGGGGCTGCAAGACTTTCTTCTTTGATAGAGGTTTTCCAGAATGACATTTACAATCTCCCTCCCTGGCTAGAGCTTCTCATTGCCAGGGAAGGGAGATGAGCCAATGACTCTGTGAAGTCCAATAGGGACCTCACAATGCTAATCTAATTAAC
>NW_020699936.1:0-3733 GCF_002925995.2 Terrapene triunguis | reverse complement strand
CAGTGGTTCTCAAACTAGGGCCGCCGCTTGTTCAGGGAAAGCCCCTGGCAGGCCGGGCTGGTTTGTTTACCTGCCGCGTCCGCAGGTTCGGCCGATCGCAGCTCCCACTAGCCGCTGTTCACTGCTCCAGGCCAATGGGGGCTGCAGGAAGCGGCGTGGGCCGAGGGACGTGCTGGCCGCCCTTCCTGCAGCCCCCATTGGCCTGGAGTGGCAAACCGCGGCCAGCGGGAGCCGCGATCGGCTGAACCTGCGGACACGGCAGGTAAACAAACCAGCCCGGCCTGCCAGGGGCTTTCCCTGAACAAGCGGCGGCCCTAGTTTGAGAACCACTGGCCTACAGTGTATCAGATAGAATTCAGGAAGGGGGAAAATGGTCCAGTGGTTAGGATAGCCTGGGAATTAGGAGAACCTGCTCAGACAAAATATTCCTGTATGATGTTCGGCAAGTCACTTAGTCTCTTTGTGCCTCAGTTCCCCATCTGTGAAATGGGAATAATAGTACCTCACAGGACTGTTATAAGGTATTTAGATATTAGATAATAGGGGCCATATAAATACCTACGTTTGTGAGGGGATATTAGAAACAATTTTGTTTTTGTTTGTTTCTACAGTGCTGAAGGCACCTAAAAGCTGCAGAGTGTTTAACATAAAAGTAACTAAACCAGGAATTTCGAACACACAATTTAGCCCAAGAGCAAAACAAATTCCAGGACCATCAGAAAAATTCTCCCCTCTGCAAAGCCCACCTTCCAAACAAAAATCGATCAACTTTCCCTCAAGCTAAGGGCAAACAAGTTTTCAGCCTGGCCAAAAAGGATGCCACTAATGTTCTCTGGCAACTCCTTCCGAGAAAATGATCAGCTTCTCTTAAATGGTGAGATCATCAACAAAAATCCCAAAGAATGAAATGGTCCAATACTTGTAAGTGACTTCATTAGATATCAAAATATTTAGCCAATACAACTCACATACCACTCACCACTCACCTTTGCCTCAAACAATCAAATCAGAGGTAAAAAAAGATGGAAAGATGCTAATGCTCTTTTTGCACATCAGCGAAAGGAGAATTAAAAATGTGACCCTCACAAATTGCTCTTTTCCAAAATTCTAGAATGCTGACGTAAACGCCTCAGCAGTGACCCTCTCGAGGGCTGTCTGCATGCAATTACCCCAGCATTTTCCACATGGAGTTTTTGATAAACTGGAATCCTTTCCCACCATCCTGATAAAATGAGCCATATAAGCCAGTTGAAATGACTCCCCAGCTATTGCTGGTTTTCCAAAAATCATATCCATTGAACCTAACAGTCATTTGGATTATTTTACCTAGCTTCTAAAACCCAGAGTAGATGGAAATCTGCCTATTGTTCTTCATGTAACAATAGGGAAAAAAAAAGAAAAAGTCAGACAGAGGTCAGAGAAAGTACTAGTACTGAAATGAAATTCTTCTTTTGATCATGTTTTTTCTTTAACAGAAAATGGAAACAGTGCCATATTCATTAACAGTACAATTAGGGTTTTGCTTGCATTTCTATTATGATCATTTGTTTTTAAGGGTTTATAAATTTAAGATCTAAACAACCCCAACTTGGTACACAGGGTCTCAGCTCAAGGATATTACAAAGCCCTTTCAAGCCTTTTTTAACCTAACACACAACATACATACACAGGTACACATACACACAAATATAATATATATACATACAGACACAGAGGAAGTATTTTTAAAGTCTATTACATATAGCATCATACTAGAATTTAGAAACAGTTTAAGTGCAACAGGTATGTAATTTAAAAAAGGGAAACAGTTGTATGACTGACAACATTTCTTAAAGTAGCAATTTTTTTGAGAAATCTTAAAAGTAGAGCCAAGCATGAAAAACAGCCTTTTTTGATAATGTTATTATATTCCACAGAATTATCAAAGTTAAATTACTGCTGTTCAGTGGCAACAGGTACGCTATAGTGAAAAATGTGAGATCACCTCTTTCTCTAACACAGGAGAGAAGGCTGTTCACTAGATAAAACTAACCAAGATATGAGATGATCCTGTGACTCCCTGGCCCCAACATCCAAGCTATCAACACTATTACCCTGTTGAATAAACACAGCTTTTGGAAAGACTAACCCTGTGAGGTCCTTGCTGGAAAGTCCCTGAGTAAATTATAACATTTGATGATGACATTCCTGTGTCTCTTGGAACCAACTGAGAGGAAATAAGGGCAGGTCATTATGAGCCACTTGCCTTTACAACCGGCTGTAAAAGACAATGCAGACAGGAAGCTTCCCACCGAGATCAAGGTGCACAATCCCCCCGCTAAAAATAAACAAGCGGTGATAGTCACATCTGCTGGAAAATGTCATTTGAGACTGAACTCCCAGGTGCTAAAGCGACAGGAAGAGAATGATGCAGTATTTAGGACTGCAAAAAGACCACAAACTAATAATTGCAGATTGGTGATGCATCACCTTTGGTGCTAAGATCCAGATAAACACCATGGAGCAGTAAGTTTACTCCAAAAGAAAAAGAAAAAAATCAGACTGGAAGAATTTACATTTTCTCATATTTTCTATTTATCCCTCAGCTCCCAGCTTCAAATTCCATATGCTTTCTATAGGAATCCTTCCTATCAAAAGTCATAGGAGAAAAAAAATATAGAAGAACAAGTTTTAATCACCATCTCCTTTCAAACCTTTTGGTTCCCTCCTCCAGCAAGTCTCTCATGCTGGGATTAGGCATTGGCAGTGGAGCTACAACAACCACTGTTTGAAGTGCTTCCGCTACTTGTGACCAAGCACCATTACTAACAAGTTTAGGGTCAGGATGGAACAGCATATGGGATGACACTGTGGCAGGGAAACATGGACAACAGATCAATATTTTCCTCCCTTAGTAGAGTGATATCCCTTTACTCCCTTGACCAACTGAGTAAGTTTAAAGTGAAGTCACAGAATCAATCACTGGGAGGATCCCTGCGCATTCTGGCCAAGAGTTTGACTCTTTGTCTTTGGGAAACTTGGTTCACCCAAGAAAGCCTGAGTGAATTCTTGATATTTTGATGTAGTCACGGTAACAATTTTGGATCACCAGTCTCCCTGCATTAAAGTGTAGAATTTGACCCTTATGGTATAGTGACGTAAGAATTTTAAAAAAGAAAAGAAAGAAAGATAGCAAAGCTTCTGTTACCATTCTGCGTGGTGAAGCATGATGTAGCAATATGGGGGGGGGGAATATTTATGCTAAATTATGCTTCGTGAATGCTTGAATATTTGATAGCAACACAATGGTACCATCAATAAAGTTTCAATATGTATTCTGAAATTTAATTCACTAACATGAATTCTTGTCCTGAGCTGCTTTTCCTCGTCTATTTAATATCTGATTCTTACCATGAGTATCTTAGTTTCACACAAGACCATATATCTACAAACTTAGAATGTCAATGTAAGTGTCATGGAGATGTGCTACAAGCAATTGTTCTCAGGAATGGGACACTATGTAAAATATAGCACAGTGATTACCATTACACATCAAATTACTTCATCTCTCACCGAATATATATTTCTGCTTTAAAATGAGATTATTCTCTATATACTTTTTATATTCTTCAAGAGTAGCAGAATTACCAGACACCCAAGATTTTAATAACACACATTTACATACATACTTTCAATTCTTCAGATTTTCCTTGCCTATATATATTTCAATCATCAACAATTTAGAGTACTGCCC
>NW_020699935.1:0-3449 GCF_002925995.2 Terrapene triunguis | reverse complement strand
GGGCAGTACTCTAAATTGTTGATGATTGAAATATATATAGGCAAGGAAAATCTGAAGAATTGAAAGTATGTATGTAAATGTGTGTTATTAAAATCTTGGGTGTCTGGTAATTCTGCTACTCTTGAAGAATATAAAAAGTATATAGAGAATAATCTCATTTTAAAGCAGAAATATATATTCGGTGAGAGATGAAGTAATTTGATGTGTAATGGTAATCACTGTGCTATATTTTACATAGTGTCCCATTCCTGAGAACAATTGCTTGTAGCACATCTCCATGACACTTACATTGACATTCTAAGTTTGTAGATATATGGTCTTGTGTGAAACTAAGATACTCATGGTAAGAATCAGATATTAAATAGACGAGGAAAAGCAGCTCAGGACAAGAATTCATGTTAGTGAATTAAATTTCAGAATACATATTGAAACTTTATTGATGGTACCATTGTGTTGCTATCAAATATTCAAGCATTCACGAAGCATAATTTAGCATAAATATTCCCCCCCCCCATATTGCTACATCATGCTTCACCACGCAGAATGGTAACAGAAGCTTTGCTATCTTTCTTTCTTTTCTTTTTTAAAATTATTACGTCACTATACCATAAGGGTCAAATTCTACACTTTAATGCAGGGAGACTGGTGATCCAAAATTGTTACCGTGACTACATCAAAATATCAAGAATTCACTCAGGCTTTCTTGGGTGAACCAAGTTTCCCAAAGACAAAGAGTCAAACTCTTGGCCAGAATGCGCAGGGATCCTCCCAGTGATTGATTCTGTGACTTCACTTTAAACTTACTCAGTTGGTCAAGGGAGTAAAGGGATATCACTCTACTAAGGGAGGAAAATATTGATCTGTTGTCCATGTTTCCCTGCCACAGTGTCATCCCATATGCTGTTCCATCCTGACCCTAAACTTGTTAGTAATGGTGCTTGGTCACAAGTAGCGGAAGCACTTCAAACAGTGGTTGTTGTAGCTCCACTGCCAATGCCTAATCCCAGCATGAGAGACTTGCTGGAGGAGGGAACCAAAAGGTTTGAAAGAAGATGGTGATTAAAACTTGTTCTTCTATATTTTTTTTTCTCCTATGACTTTTGATAGGAAGGATTCCTATAGAAAGCATATGGAATTTGAAGCTGGGAGCTGAGGGATAAATAGAAAATATGAGAAAATGTAAATTCTTCCAGTCTGATTTTTTTCTTTTTCTTTTGGAGTAAACTTACTGCTCCATGGTGTTTATCTGGATCTTAGCACCAAAGGTGATGCATCACCAATCTGCAATTATTAGTTTGTGGTCTTTTTGCAGTCCTAAATACTGCATCATTCTCTTCCTGTCGCTTTAGCACCTGGGAGTTCAGTCTCAAATGACATTTTCCAGCAGATGTGACTATCACCGCTTGTTTATTTTTAGCGGGGGGATTGTGCACCTTGATCTCGGTGGGAAGCTTCCTGTCTGCATTGTCTTTTACAGCCGGTTGTAAAGGCAAGTGGCTCATAATGACCTGCCCTTATTTCCTCTCAGTTGGTTCCAAGAGACACAGGAATGTCATCATCAAATGTTATAATTTACTCAGGGACTTTCCAGCAAGGACCTCACAGGGTTAGTCTTTCCAAAAGCTGTGTTTATTCAACAGGGTAATAGTGTTGATAGCTTGGATGTTGGGGCCAGGGAGTCACAGGATCATCTCATATCTTGGTTAGTTTTATCTAGTGAACAGCCTTCTCTCCTGTGTTAGAGAAAGAGGTGATCTCACATTTTTCACTATAGCGTACCTGTTGCCACTGAACAGCAGTAATTTAACTTTGATAATTCTGTGGAATATAATAACATTATCAAAAAAGGCTGTTTTTCATGCTTGGCTCTACTTTTAAGATTTCTCAAAAAAATTGCTACTTTAAGAAATGTTGTCAGTCATACAACTGTTTCCCTTTTTTAAATTACATACCTGTTGCACTTAAACTGTTTCTAAATTCTAGTATGATGCTATATGTAATAGACTTTAAAAATACTTCCTCTGTGTCTGTATGTATATATATTATATTTGTGTGTATGTGTACCTGTGTATGTATGTTGTGTGTTAGGTTAAAAAAGGCTTGAAAGGGCTTTGTAATATCCTTGAGCTGAGACCCTGTGTACCAAGTTGGGGTTGTTTAGATCTTAAATTTATAAACCCCTAAAAACAAATGATCATAATAGAAATGCAAGCAGAACCCTAACTGTACTGTTAATGAACATGGCACTGTTTCCATTTTCTGTTAAAGAAAAAACATGATCAAAAGAAGAATTTCATTTCAGTACTAGTACTTTCTCTGACCTCTGTCTGACTTTTTCTTTTTTTTTCCCTATTGTTACATGAAGAACAATAGGCAGATTTCCATCTACTCTGGGTTTTAGAAGCTAGGTAAAATAATCCAAATGACTGTTAGGTTCAATGGATATGATTTTTGGAAAACCAGCAATAGCTGGGGAGTCATTTCAACTGGCTTATATGGCTCATTTTATCAGGATGGTGGGAAAGGATTCCAGTTTATCAAAAACTCCATGTGGAAAATGCTGGGGTAATTGCATGCAGACAGCCCTCGAGAGGGTCACTGCTGAGGCGTTTACGTCAGCATTCTAGAATTTTGGAAAAGAGCAATTTGTGAGGGTCACATTTTTAATTCTCCTTTCGCTGATGTGCAAAAAGAGCATTAGCATCTTTCCATCTTTTTTTACCTCTGATTTGATTGTTTGAGGCAAAGGTGAGTGGTGAGTGGTATGTGAGTTGTATTGGCTAAATATTTTGATATCTAATGAAGTCACTTACAAGTATTGGACCATTTCATTCTTTGGGATTTTTGTTGATGATCTCACCATTTAAGAGAAGCTGATCATTTTCTCGGAAGGAGTTGCCAGAGAACATTAGTGGCATCCTTTTTGGCCAGGCTGAAAACTTGTTTGCCCTTAGCTTGAGGGAAAGTTGATCGATTTTTGTTTGGAAGGTGGGCTTTGCAGAGGGGAGAATTTTTCTGATGGTCCTGGAATTTGTTTTGCTCTTGGGCTAAATTGTGTGTTCGAAATTCCTGGTTTAGTTACTTTTATGTTAAACACTCTGCAGCTTTTAGGTGCCTTCAGCACTGTAGAAACAAACAAAAACAAAATTGTTTCTAATATCCCCTCACAAACGTAGGTATTTATATGGCCCCTATTATCTAATATCTAAATACCTTATAACAGTCCTGTGAGGTACTATTATTCCCATTTCACAGATGGGGAACTGAGGCACAAAGAGACTAAGTGACTTGCCGAACATCATACAGGAATATTTTGTCTGAGCAGGTTCTCCTAATTCCCAGGCTATCCTAACCACTGGACCATTTTCCCCCTTCCTGAATTCTATCTGATACACTGTAGGCCAGTGGTTCTCAAACTAGGGCCGCCGCTTGTTCAGGGAAAGCCCCTG